>NC_041393.1:644167876-644243520 GCF_002162155.2 Triticum dicoccoides
CCCACCATAACTCCATCTCCATTAGTTAGATAGCTAGATCCACCTCTCCTCCCCAACAACTAGATCTAGCTAGCTATTTAGCCATCCACGCGTGGTCTTTCGATCGGTCTCTCTCATCATCTCTCTCAATTAGTCTCTCTCGGGAGATATATAGGTGAGTAAAAAAAGTTGTTCATTTAAAGAATGGGAATATGTGTGTGAATGAGAATATGTGTGTTTGGGATATTATATATATATATATATATATATATATATATATATATATATATATATATTGCTTATGTTTTGCCGAAATGTTGATTTATTTCTGTATCGGTGAATTTCGAGCAAACTCAATATGTCCTATTTTTAGGCAAGGTCATGCCCGAATTTTATATGACTTTAAAGCATGCATGCATTATTTATTTTATAACCCTTTTGCTTGTTATACCGTGCAGTCGGTCATGAAGGTGAGTGGATGAAAGGTGGAGCAGTACATGCAATCCGCGGTGATGGACATGTATGCAAATAATCGGACTAGGATTAGATGTCCGTGTGCAAGATGCAAGGAAGGAGTCCTTTTGGACCCTTTTGATCGTGGCACTTTGAAGGCGCACCTGCTGATGAATGGTTTCATGGATGGATATACTCAGTGGATAAGTGAAGAAGAAGAAGATGATGATGTCCAAATGGCAGGGAATAATGACATGGGGCTAGACAAAGAGAAGACCGATCGACACAAAGACGATGGTGCCGGACATGGCGGCGGGGAAGATTCCGGAAATGACGGTGGCGGAGAAGATTCTGGACATGGCAAAGAAGAGTCCGGACATGGCGGAGAAGAGGCGGTGGTCACGCCGCAGTCTTCGACGCTACTAAGTGTAGTTGTGAAAGACCCTCATGTTCACGAGAGAGCTGCTTCTAGAGAGGAGGCCAAGCTGGCTCGACTTGAAGTAGACTCGAGGACTCCATTGTATGACAGGTGCAATCCCGAGGTGACCCGCTTGAGTTTTACACTCGAACTTCTAAAGACGAAGGCCAAAAACAAATGGACAGACAAAAGCCTCGATGAGCATTTGAAGTATCTACATAATAAAGTTCTTCCCACGGGGAACCTTTGTCCTACTAGTGTCGAGGAGGCCAAGAAAATCGTTTGTCCTTTTGATTTGTCGAACATTAGGTACCACGCATGCATCAATGATTGCATCATTTATCAGGGGGAGCATGCGAAAAAACCAACTGTCCAGTGTGCAATGCTTCTCGATACAAGAAGGCAGGAAAGAAAGCTCCTCAGAAAGTTGTATGGTACTTTCCGATCACTCCCCGTTTGCAGCGGTATTTCATAGATCCTAAGGAAGCAAAGCTCATGCGATGGCACGCGGAGAGGAAGAAGCCCGACGATGGAGATGATCCGAGGCCCAGATATCTCATAGATGGTAGCCAGTGTAGAGCATTCAACACCGTATATGGATTTGCTGCAGAAGATCCAAGAAACACTGTGCTTGGTGCGAGTCCCGATGGCATGAATCCGTTTGGAAACCAGAACACCAACCACAACACATGGCCCGTGTTGGTATGGATGTACAACCTCCCCCCATGGAAGTGCATGAAGACAAAGTACATACACATGTGCATGCTGACTCAAGGGCCGAAACAACCAGGAAATAGTATTAACCTGTATATGGGGCTTCTACAAGAGGTGCTAGACATGTTATGGAAATCACTGGCATGGACATGGGACGCCAGCAAAGGAGAGTAATTACATATGAGAGTCGCGCTGATGATGATAGTGCACGACTATCTCGGTTACGGGTACACCTCCGGCCAGGTGTGCCACGGATACTACGGATGCATGAGGTGCATGGATGATACAAGATCTCAGCAGCTTACGTCAACGAAAGATGGAGGGTCTGGGAAAATCGTGTACATAGGGCATCGTAGATGACTCGAGAAGGATGACCCGTGGAGAAAGCGCGGAGATCTATTCAATGGGTTGGCTGAGCTTCGAGGACCTCCACGTAAGAGGAGTGGCGCCGAAATCGACGAGCTGTTGAGAAACTGGGAACAATGCCCCGCGTCGGGAAAGATCAAAAAGGCGCCAGAGCCGCTGCTAAAGGTATGGAAAATTAGGTCTATTTTCTGGGACTTGGAGTACTGGCCCAATCACGACAAGCCTCATTGCCTTGGTCAAATGCATATCATGAAGAATGTCCTCGAGAGCTTGCTTGGCACACTGATGAACATGCCGGACAAGACCAAGGATGGGCCGAAGGCAAGGAAAGACTTGGAAGATTTGAAGATCAGGAAAGACCTCCACCGTAAAAAGTTGATGGAGGAGACGGAGATGGAGACAGAGGAGGGGAAAGGGGCAGAAAAGTCAACAAGAAGGAGGAGAATTATTGCCCCCCTTCTTGCTTCACCTTAAGTGCGAAGGAGATCGATCAATTCATCAAGTGCCTTATGGAAATCAAAGTTATTTCCGGTTACTGTGGGAAGATAAGCAAATTTCTAGACCCTAAGAAGAAAAGGTTCAGCGGGATGTAGTCTCATGACTATCACGTGATGATGATGCAGATACTCCTGGTTGCCATTAGAGGGATAATGGACAAGCACGTCCGTGACACGCTTACTGGTCTCTGCAACTTTTTCGACATTATCTCTTGAAAGTTCATAAGTGTGAAGCATCTCCAAAGGCTATAGGAGGAGATCGTTGTCATACTATGTGAGCTTGAGATGTACTTCCCGCCCGCGTTCTTTGACGTCATGGTGCATCTGTGTGTCCACATCATGGACAGCATCATTGACCTCGGGCCAACATTCCTTCATAGCATGATTGAGGGAGTCCTGGATTAAGGGGTGTCCGAATAGCCGAACTATCACCTTCGGCCGGACTCTTGGACTGTGAAGATACAAGATTGAAGACTTCGTCCTGTGTTCGGATGGGACTTTCCTTGGCGTGGAAGGCAAGCTTGGTGATACGGATATGTAGATCTCCTACCATTGTAACTAACTATGTGTAACCCTAACCCTCTTAGGTGCCTATATAAACCGGAGGGTTTTAGTCCGTAGGACGAACAACAATCATACCATATGCTAGCTTCTAGGGTTTAGCCTCTCTAATATCATGGTAGATCTACTCTTGTACTACCCATATCATCAATATTAATCAAGCAGGAGTAGGGTTTTACCTCCATCGAGAGGGCCCGAACCTAGGTAAAAACATCGTGTCCCTTGTCTCCTGTTACCATCCGCCTAGAAGCACAGTTCAGGACCCCCTACCCGAGATCCGCCGGTTTTGACACCGACATTGGTGCTTTCATTGAGACTTCCTCTGTGTCATCATCTTTAGGCCCGATGGCTCCTCCAATCATCAACAATGATGCCGTCCAGGGTGAGACTTTTCTCCCCGGACAGATCTTTGTATTCGGCGGCTTTGTACTGTGGGCCAATTCGCTTGGCCATCTGGAGCAGATTGAAATCTACGCCCCTGGCCATCAGGTCAGATTTGGAAGTTTGAACTATATGGCTGACGTCCCCTGAGACTTGATCTTCGACGGGTTCAAGCCATAGCCAAGCATGCCGCACTGTCACGATGGGCACGATCTAGCTCTGCCGCCAGACAGTGCCCTGGAGGCCGCACAAGTGTCCGCTCCGACCCTTAGCTCGGAGCCGACTGCGCCGATCGAGGACAGGTGGCTGGACACCGCCTCGGGGGCTGCTATCTCTACGGCGATTGCGCTGAACACCAACCCTGTCCTCTGCAAAGCTCGTGACTCTAAGGTGCCGGAGTCCTCTCCGGACTCCGGACCTTCCGCGCCCCTGCCGATCGAATCCGATTGGGCGCCGATCATGGAGTTCACCACCGCAGATATCTTTCAGCACTCGCCCCTTGGCGACATCCTGAATTTACTAAAGTCTCCCTCTCTGTCGGGAGAACCCTGGCCGGATTATGGTCAACAAGGTTGGGATGCGGACGATGAAGAAATTCAAAGCCCACCCACCACCCACTTCGTAGCCACTATCGAAAGTTTAAACGACGTGCTCGATTTCGACTCCGAAGACATCGACGGTATGGACGAAGATGTAGGAGATAAGCATGAACCAGCACCCATAAGGCACGGGACAGCCACCTCATCTCACGATGCATACATGGTGGACACACCTAAAGGAAGCGACGACGAGGAACAACGGGACGCCACGAGGGATCATTCCCCCAAAAAGCAGTCAAAACGGCGACGTAAGCGCTGCTCAAAATCCCGCCTCGACAAAGACAGCAGCCATATAAACCCAGCCATAGAGCAGGGCGAACCGGTGGACGACGAACATGCCATCGCGCAACCGTCTGAACAGGACAACCTGGATAAACAATCCGTCCCCGGCGAAGATAACAGTCCGGACGATCTAACGCCGGACAAGTTGCTGGAGCAGAAGAACCTCCACAAAAGGCTCGTCGCCACTGCACGTAGCCTGAAAAAGCAGAAGCGGAAGCTCAAAACAGCGGAAGATGCGCTCAGAATCAGATGGAGCAGAGTACTCAACACTACAGACACATACGGCGATAGTCGCCCAACGAAGAGCTACCCGAAGCGAAAACTACTGCCCGAATTTGATGAGGAGGCCGTAGAGCCCCCGCAATCAAAAAACAAGGAGACCACCCGGTCGGATAGACGACCCCATGGCAAACATAGAGCGACAAACGGCGCCGCACACAAGCCGGCACGCGATCCGCACACGGATTCGCGTCAAAGAGATGGCCCAGTTACATCTATCTATGGGCCAAGAAAGAAAGCTCTAGTAAGCAATGCAACACATCAAGTATCCGAATGCTATTGTACACCTAAATATAGAGGTGCCGCACACCCCCTATGTTCCACTGATGAGGTTCTGGATTATGAATTCCTAGCAGGACTCAAGCCCGTAAACATAGAGGCATACGACGGAACAACAGACCCCGGAGTCTAGATTGAGGATTACATCCTCCACATACACATGGCTAGAGGAGATGACCTCCACGCCATAAAATACTTACCCCTCAAGCTCAAAGGGCCAGCTCGGCATTGGCTCAAAAGCCTCCCCGAAAACACCATTAGAAGTTGGGAAGAGCTCGAGGATTCTTTTCGGGCAAATTTTCAAGGGACCTATGTCGGACCTCCGGATGCAGACGATTTAAGTCACATAACTCAACAACCCGGAGAGTCAGCCTGAAAATTCTGGAACAGATTCCTTACTAAAAAGAACCAAATAGTCGAATGTCCGGACGCCGAAGCCAGCTTTCAAACACAACGTCCGAGACGAATGGCTCGCCAGACACCTCGGCCAAGAAAAGCCAAGAACAATGGCCGCATTAACAAGCCTCAAGACCCGCTTTTGCGTGGGAGAGGATAGCTGGCTGGCAAGATGCAGTACTAGTGACCCTAGTACATCCGAAGTCAGGGATGGAAACGGGAAACCGCGACGCAGCAAGGACCAACGCCGGACCAAGGGAAACAACCCGAAGAGCACGACAGTCAATGCCGGATTCAAAAGCTCTAGGCAGAATCATAAAATACTGCCGCTTAAGGATAACAAGGACGAGCTATCTAACTTAAACAAAATCATGGACAAGATATGCCAAATCCACAGTACTCCCGGGAAGCCTGCAAACCATACCCACAGAGATTGTTGGGTCTTCGAGCAGTCCGGCAAACTCAACACCGAACACAAGGGGCTCGACACACCAAGCGAGGATGATGACGAACCCCACAAGCAGAGCACCGGAATACAAAAGAATTTCCCGCAAGAAGTCAAAACAGTAAACTCACTTCACGTGACAAAAGGGAAAAATTGAGCGGTGCCCATAGAGGTACGCACCATATGGCCTATCCCAGAGGAGTCCCGCAACTGGTTGTTAAAACCAATCACCTTCGACCACCAGGATTACTCTTGAAGTATCCGGAATGCAGGATGGACTGCCTTGATATTAGATCAAATAATTGACGGACTCCAATTTATACAAGTCCTCATGGACGGTGGCAGTGATCTAAACCTGCTATACCAGGACACAATCCTCAAAATGGGGATAGACCCAACCAAAATTCGCCATAGCAACACTTCCTTTCAAGGGGTAATGCCAGGCCCATATGCCCATTGTACAGGCTCTCTACTGCTAGAAGTTGTGTTCGGCTCACCCGACAACTTCCACCGTGAAAAGTTAACCTTCCACCTCGCCCCATTTACAAGTAGCTACCAAGCACTACTGGGACGCGAAGCTTTCGCCCGCTTTAACGCGATACCGCATTATGCATCCCTTGCACTTAAAATGCCCGGTCCACGAGGCATCATCTCCTTAAAGGGAAATATCGAGTGTTCCTCAAGCGCGTAAGATTGTGTGACTGCTTTGACAGCCACACACTAAACCAGCTTCACTAATCAAAGCACCTAAATAGGCCGTTCAGACCCCGGACACGGTTAGACGAGTCCGGCGCAAACATACAAGGGCTTGCTAGCCACATACCCCCGAACAAGGGGCTCCGCGCATGTACAACAAGAGACAATAAAGCTCAATTTTATTCATTCTTTGAATTGTACTTTGTTCATTTAATATAACGTACATTTTCGCATGATCTTTTTCAACTAAGTTCCTCTCTTTTACAGATGAACACCGTGCTACACCCGTCCAGGATACGGCACAACGGAGACACAGGCGCAGACGTGCAGTAGGGACCCTTGACAAGGATTCTTTTCAGATTAAGACCCTGTGTAAACCTTTTTTACTGTCTCTTGTTGATACACATCCCCTGGTTTCTTGCTATAACCAAGGAGGAGGCTGACGTTTTGGCATGGGCCACGTCAGAATTTTGCACGTACCTGGACACCAGGGGCTTATTACCAAGGGCGTTGTTCGGCCCGTTTTCATAAAGACTGAATACCTTAGGGAGTGTTCGGCGTCTTGAGTTAGGCCTTATATGCATCAGCTCCGAATCATGTCTTTGTTCAAATGTTCGGTTTGCCCGGCTCCTGTGTTTTGCTGCCTTACGTTCCGCTCTATCGGCTAAGGCGGCACCAGGAGAACTACTGCGATTGTGCCCCGGTTCGGCCACGCGAGCACCTCAGTAGAGAAATCCGAAAACTGACTGTCATGGTATAGCGTGAGACTGGTCAACCACTCGGTGACCCGCCGGAATCTATAGGATTCCTCCGCATTGACGAAGGACCGTTTCCCGGTCAGGCACATACGCGCCCCAAATTCGGGTGAGCGCGGTGCCCCTAGGGGATATATCGTAGCCCCACTGTCAAACTCCTCTGGCTAAGTGAAAGTGATAAAGCATTATAGTCCGTTTGCCTAGTTTGCTGCGCTACCACCTCCTTTATAGGACCAAGACGTTGGATCAAGTGTGAAAATGCGCCTTTTTGCAAACACCTCCGCATTATATGCGTGGGGGCTGAAGCCGAAGACTGCCATCTTTCAGGTTATATATACATATACATTACCGGCCGCACAGGAGGTATTTTAATTCTTGAAAGGCACAAGTATAAAAAGCTCTTATATTCCATCGATACATTGTTTCACAATAATACATGTTATTCGAACATAATATCCTTCGAGCACTGCGTCTCTATTAAACGAGCGCCCTGCAGAACTTCCTGAAAATAGTGCTCGACAGGTACTCGACTTCCATCCGAATCTTGGGATGCAACATCGGTGGCCTTCATCTCCGCCCAGTATGTCTTGACACGGGCAAGAGCCATCCGCGCACCCTCTATGCATGCCGACCTCCTCATTGCATTGATATGCGGCACCGGACCAAGGAACTGCTGCACCAAGCCAAAATAACTCTTTGGCTCGGGCCTTCTCGGCCACAAAAGACTCATGACATCCTTCATGGCAAGTCCGGATAAATTATTCAGCTCCGCCCATTCGGCCAAGCGATCGGTTAATGGAAGTGGGCGCTATGGATTATGGAACTGCGACCAAAAAACCTTTTCCATTTCGTGATCCTTTTGATCTCGGAAGGGTTCGGCCGCGTCCGCGGCACTTGCCGCCAAGTCCAGATAAGCATCCTCCGAACTCCACAGCCGGTCCAACTGAGCATATTTAGGATCCATGAATTTCCTCCGGAACAGAAAGGGCTTTCCAGCCATGATATCTCCGGCCTGACGCAGCTCCTCCTTCATAGCTCTCATCGCAGAGCAAGCATCCTTGGCCTCGGTAGTGGCCTTCTTCAGGTCCTCTTGCACCACTCGAGCTTCTTTTTCAAGAAGCTTACAGTGGTCGGCAGCATTCTTCAACTTCACGGCCATCTCAGCCACTTTCTTCTTGCTTCGGCAGTGAGCAGCCTATTCGGCTTTTAGCTCTTCGGCCGCCTTTAAGGCAGCCGCATCACTCTTTGTGGCCTGCTCCTTGGCTCGGGCGAGCTCTGCCCGAAGGTTCTCCATGGCAGCAGCACCATCTGCATCAAGCATACATGTTGTAAGGCATGGGCATCAAGCTCCCTTACCAGGTGTCCACGGAGAAATTGCATACCTTGCGACTCGTCAAGTCGCTTATTGACAAGCGCGATGTCAGCATCCGCCACGTGAAGTTGCTGCTTTAGTTCGGCAAATTCCTCAGTCCGACTAGCCACCGGACCCTTCGCCACCCACATAGGAAGGGCGACACATTATACCTGGGATTATGATCCTCGGTGCACTGTCATTTTTGACAACACACCGAGCCTCAGGGGCTACTATGTACACAGGGCGCATGTTATATGCGGAACTGTTAGAGGGTACATCATTTTGCGTACCTCAAAGCTTGTCAGTAAACTTCTGACGGCTTCGTGCAATCCGCTCTCAGCGGATGAGATCCTTTCAATCACCGTACCCATTAACGCATGGTGATCTTCTGAGATAGACGCTCGCCCGAGCAGATCCTTCAGCTCCTCCGACCGTACACCAGGTGGTGCCGGACTCGTCCGATGGCCTTTTTCGGAGGCCAGACGTGGAGGGCTTTGAGGGGACATGCAACTGCCTTCCGGCCCCGCCGGACTCGGAGAAACCCTCCGCGACGACACCTCAGGGTCACCCGCCTCGCAAGACGGTACGGCAGGGGGAGGCGTTTCGCTCTCTATCATCTCCGGACGAAGATCCCCCGAAGATGAGCTCTGCTGAGAAGGGCTGAGATCCGAACTACAAGGTAAAATTTCGGTCATCTCCATCAGAAATAGGGCAGGGATATCCTTTATTTAAAATAAACTCCCCTTTTTACTTACAGCTCGGTAGAGGGCTGATCCCCTTGGGGGCATAATGCGGCCGAGGCATCTCTCGGCGCAGGACCCTCTGGTAAAGATTTCTTCCCCCGCTTTGAGACCATGGTCTCCGGGTCTTCAGAGGTGGTCCTCTTCTTCCCTTGGATGGAGGGATTCTCGATCCCTCCTCTCCTGACAGCCTCCTTTGCGGAGGCGGTAGCTTTCTTGTTCCCCCCTTCACCCTCTTCCGAAGGCGCAACCTCCAGCATCCTGGTTAACACGGGATCCGGCGTGGTCTCAGGGAGGGGGGCCGGACACCTGATTAAATTTGCTTTCCCTATCCACTCCTGTTCAAGGAACAACTCTTTTAAAGGGCAAGTTCGTAATAAATACAGGATAGTGTGTTCGGATACAGGGCTACTTACTTGAGTATCCGGGCGATTGCAGCTCAGACCTGCATCCTCGGTCAAGTTCGGACACATCGCTTGTGATCCGAAAAGAAGCTTGTACATCTCCACAGGCGTCACGCCCATAAAATGTTGGAGAGCTCGTGGTCCCTCCGGGTTAAATTCCCACAGGCGGAGGGGGCGACGTTTGCAGGGCAGGACGCGACGAATCAGCATGACCTGTGGTACTACAACCGGAGTGATCTCTCTCTCTAGGAGGTCTCGAATGCGGCCCTGCAAGAAGGGCACGTCCTTGGACGGCCCCCAGTCAAGTCCTTTATTGACCAATGACGCCAGCCGCGGTGGAGGACCCGAGCGAAAGGCAGGTGGCGCCACCCATTTGGTGCCCCTGGGAACTGTGATATAAAACCACTCTTGTTGCCATAAGCCGAGCTCCTCTTGAAAAGAGCCCTCGGGCCACGGAGCATCAGCATTCTTGCTTATAACAGCCCCTCCGCACTCTGCCTGCTGCAGCTTGATCATCTTCGGCTCCACCTTGAAGGTCTTGAACCACAATCCGAGGTGAGGGGTAATGCGGAGGAAGGCTTCGCATACGACAATGAACGATGAGATGTGGAGGATGGACTCCGGATTCAAATCGTGAAATTCCAACCCATAATAAAACATGAGCCCCCACACGAAGGGGTCCGTCGGGAAGCCTAGCCCCCAAAGGAAGTGAGACGCGAACACCACGCTTTCACCAGGCTTGGGAGTGGGAATAACCTGCCCTTGGGCAGGCAGCCTATGTGAAATTTCGCAGGTTAAATACCTGGCATCTCTTAGCTTTAGCACGTCTTCTACCGTAACGGAGGAAGGCATCCACCGGCCTTGCAGGTTGGAGCCGGACATCATCGAAGGTCCGAAGCGCCTGAATTTGGAGCTTTGGGTGTTGGAACTCGAGGCGAGGGGCGGATTCGATTGAGATTGAAGGAAAGGAGTGGAGCCTTGGTCTCTTTATAAAGAGGTTGAATACCAAGAGCCTTCCCCATGACCGTTCGGGACTCGCCTTCGATAGAGGAGACGTGCCAACGAGCACGACCGGGTTACCCGCGCCCATATTAATGAGAATCCCGGAATAAGGGGACATGATCTCTGCTTTGACAAGACGTGCCAAGGAAATCGCCTCGCTAAACGCGCTGAGGTGGGATAGTAAAAATGATTTGAACAAAGGCTTGGCCGTGGTGTGATGTCACGCCACAGAATACGTTAGCAGATTGAACTTGTGTAAATATTATTCTCTCTATGGTGGTATGTGGAACTTATTTTGCAGAGCCGGACACTATCCTTGTGTTCAAAATCTTCTATCAAGTATTCGGAGGAGGAACCCGCCTTGCAATGCCGAAGACAATATGCGCGCCGGACTCATCGTTATTGAAGCCTGGTTCAGGGGCTACTGAGGGCGTCCTGGATTAAGGTGTGTCCAGATAGCCAAACTATCACTTTCGGCCGGACTCCTGGACTGTGAAGATACAAGATTGAAGACTTCGTCCCGTGTCCGGATGGGACTTTCCTTGGCGTGGAAGGCAAGCTTGGCGATACGGATATGTAGATCTCCTACCATTGTAACCGACTCTGTGTAACCCTAACTGTCGATGTCAAAACCGACGAATCTCGGGTAGGGGTTCCCGAACTGTGCGTCTACGCGGATGGTAATAGGAGACAAGGGACACGATGTTTTTTCCCAGGTTCGGGCCCTCTCGATGGAGGAAAAACCCTACTCCTGCTTGATTAATATTGATGATATGGGTAGTACAAGAGTAGATCTACCACGAGATCAGAGAGGCTAAACCCTAGAAGCTAGCCTATGATATGATTGTTGTTCGTTCTACGTACTAAAACCCTTCGGTTTATATAGACACCGGAGAGGGTTAGGGTTACACAGAGTTGGTTACAATGGTAGGAGATCTACATATCCGTATCGCCAAGCTTGCCTTCCACGCCAAGGAAAGTCCCATCCGGACATGGGACGAAGTCTTCAATCTTGTATCTTCATAGTCTAGGAGTCCGGCCTACGGTGATAGTTCGGCTATCCGGACACCCCCTAATCCAGGACTCCCTCAGTAGCCCCCGAACCAGGCTTCAATGACAATGAGTCCGGCGCGTAGATTGTCTTCGGCATTGCGAGGCAGGTTCTTCTCCAAATTCCATATACTTGTTGAATAGTGTCCAGATTCTGATAAATGCTATGCTCCTTGGCTTCCACGCCCAATAATGGCCATCTTCCACGTGGCAAATGAATGCGAAAAGCCAGGTTATTTTTACACTTTCCCCCCCTAGCTGCACAAATGAGCTGCCTATAAAAAGAGACTTGGATCTAGATCCGAATCACACCATCCCCTTTTCGCAAGCTTTCATAGGAGCGCCTCTGACAAATAATCCATTCTACCATGGACAGTCGACGCGGCTCCTCCTCTCGCGCTCCCAGCCCCAAGCCTGGGTATTGGGAGAGATGCTCAGTCCCGCATAGCAAGGTAGTGACGCTCCAAACCAAGGGATTTCTTCCCCCAACCTTCATGGTTCCGGTTAGAGCCGGACTTGCCACCTACAAGGGTGGACAACAAGCGGAGAGCATCCCCGATCCTTCCAAAGGAGAGCGGGTATGCTTTGTATCTTATCTGATAAGAGGACTCGGATGTCCAATACATCCGTTTCTCCGGGGGCTCCTGGAGTTCTATGGCCTCCAGCTGCACCACCTTACGCCTGCCTCCATTACGCACATCGCGGGCTTCGTAGCCCTTTGCAAATTGTTTTTGGGCATCGAGGCTCATTTTGCGTTGTGGAAGAGATTATTCTGCCTCGTACCCCGTTCTCATGAGGGGTCAATATATCAAGTGGGCGGAGCCGAGCTATGGCGCATCACCGGGATCGGATATCTATCCGGAACCCCGAAGAAGGCGTCCGAAGACTGGCCTTCGGAATGGTTTCATATAGAAGACGCCCCGCTACCGGATCCCGTTCGGACCGGCCTCCCGGAGTTCAGTAATGCTCCCATGAAGAAATGCCTAAGTTGGCGTCCACGGAACCCCCAGAGGAATAGCGACAAGGACGTCCTTTACCTGATGAGCCGAATAAGATTGCTGGCTCATTCTGGACTAACCATGATCAGTGTCTTGGCCACATGCGTTATGTGGGGGGTGGAGCCGCCCCAGTATAGGGGCCACCCCATGTGGGATTTCAATGGGGAGGATGATGCCACCCGTCACGGCCGCAAGGGGCCGGGATTGATCGCCGATCTGGTGAAGATTTTGTCCGTGCTGTACAAGGGGGAAGAGGAGGATTTTCTCCGTGTCAGTCCATTGAATGGATTTTCTATGAACAATCCTCGAAGCTGGGTAAGCGAACATCCCCTTTTCCGCATAGCCGATCCGTATTCCCATGGTTATATATTTCATTTTGTGAGTTCGACGCAGGAACTGCGTCAGGCCGTAAAAGATATAAACAGCCCGCCTCCGCAACCCGAGGATCCGGAACGGTTCCTCGATCCGGCCTCCCAAGAGGATCCGGACATATCGATGGAGCTGATTGATGGGGTATTTCACCAACTAAGCATCGATAATGCCTTGGTTGCCATTACGGCCGACTACCCCGGAATACTTCCAGCCTCACAGGTAACTGAGACCGAAGCCCCAGTACTTTGCTAATTACCCATCCGTGCTTTATTTTTGATCATCGTATATCAATGGTGTTTCGCAGGGGGTGCCTTCGAGGCGGGGGGCGAGCCCGCGGCGGCTAGCCAACAAGAGGCAGCACAACCAAGCAGGCTGAAAAGAAGTGTGGTCCGGACTGAAACGCCGCCGCAACGGTAATGCCTATCACCATATTCCCAGGATTGATTCCGGGAAGGTATATTAACGCTGGTGCTCCTTTCAGGAAAAAGAGCGCTCGCCGGACTGTGTCTGGAGAGATGGCCAATCGAGCCTCCACCAGCCAGGCTCCAACGCCGGGTCCGGAAACGGAGGTAAACACGAGGCGTGCGTCGGATGCTCCTCCGATAGAGGATGCCGACAGATTGTCCGCCACCAACTCCGAGGTGGAGAGTGCCATGAATCACAGGCGCCGCCGGACAGTTCTTCGTGACGCATGTTTCTCCCAAGAAGCATTGAACGCCTTCAATTCAGGAGACGCGCACCTCCGTGCCGCTCAAGATGGTCTAGCCAGAGCCACGAAGCAGTATGTAAAGGACATATGGGTGAGGAAATTTGACAGTTATATATGCCACTAGCCCCCGAGACTTAAAATTAGTTAGGAGAACTGATTTAAGGATCATTTGTTATCCATGATCTTATGGAAAAGAATACCCGTCTGTCTCAGGAGCTTGAAGAGTGCAAGGCCCAGCTTGAGGCCGCACTAGCCGCCCCAGGGGGAGCCACAGAGACCCCCTCCGGTAATATATACTTCGAAAGATAAGTAGTTTGTGAAGTGTGGCGTGTGTATAAGTCTGACAATAATATTGCAGATGGCGCCGAACTAGATCCGGACAAGCAACATCTCCCGCGCCAGTTAAAGGCCGGCGAGAATGTGCTTACAAGGGTGAGGAAAGAGAAAAATAATCTCCAAGATGCCAACACCAAGCTGGGTGAGGAACTAAAGGATGTTCGAGCCTAGCTGTCTGACTCTGTTAAGGAGAATCGGCGGCTTCGTCGCGGCATTTATAGTAAGTGCTTGAGCAAGCTTTTTTGAAAAGAAGAGTTCGACAAGGAAGTCGACTAACAGAAAGATGTCTGTAGGTATGCTCACAGGTCGTCCTGCAGAGGAAATGCCCGGTTCAACAGGTGACCTACTTCCCGAGCTGCTGCAATTGCACGAACGAGTTCGGCAGGTGATGAGAGACGTCGCCCAGGCCTTGTGGCCATCCATCTCCCTACCCAAAGGCCTTGGAGAGATTGTAGAGAGGCTTCAGGGAGCACGGCGGTGCTTCCTGCTATGGAAGATATCGGCCTGCCGTCAAGGCGCCAGGGAGGCCTGGGCCATGGTGAAGACGCGGTACACGAAGGCTGACCCAAACCACATGGCCGAGGTCGGACCTGTGGGGCCTGATGGGAAGGAGATCCCTGTGAGCTTAGTGTACGGCCAAGTAGAGTTGGCCGCAAAGTATTCCCAGCGGGACTGTAAACTAGACAGCCTATTAGATGGTATTGAAGAGGAATACAATCAGTCAATTTGACTATGTAATTAAAAATGACATGCAAAATGCCTTCTAGCCGGATTGTAGATCGTTTGTCGTAGCGGACCCTTTCGCTTCAACCTCGGGACCCTATCGTCCGGAGTGTGTCCGAATACCCTCGCGGTTATGTAAGAACGGGGCATGCGTGGAGACCAGGCGTAGGGTCATTGGTGCTCTATTAGACAAGTGCCTAACTAGTTATGTTATATTACATGGTTAGTAAGAAACATCTTCCAGGGAGAATAGTTCCATTAGGGGTTCCCTGGGAGGCATGCCCTAAAGTGCATGTCCGGACTGCGAAAAAAGTAGAAAAACATCTGGGGGCAGATAAATGAATAAGTAAGAAATCGTCTTTTAGTTCACCGACCGAATATTCCCTTAAGAACGCTAGCTTTCGGCTTCACCCAGTCTGAGGTACGCGGCCGGTTGACCCGGTGGTAACAATCGCAGAGGTGCTCCCTTTACCACCTAGCCGAACTATCGGGAACGTAGGGGTAAGCACAGGAGCCAGGCAACCCAGCTTGGCCAAACCTTAAGTCAATGCATATAATGGTGAATAAAAGGTACATGCAGAAGTGTGACACATGTGTTGGGCATAAAGCCCGTAGAAATAAGCTTCTGTTAAATAAGCCCCCAGGTATATTGAGCGCAGACAACGCGTCAAGTGTCCGCGAACAATGCGCAAACTAGCCTTCAATGGCTTCAGAAAAAGGAGGGAGAAGGAGAGAAATAAAAGACAGTTAAAGTATAAAATATAGACAGAGGAAGGAGACGAACCCCGAGTTCGGCGCTAGGCGTAAAATCTTCGGAGACGGGCTGCATTCCATGGGTTTGGCTCCAGTCAGTTATCTGATGCGTTTCACAGACGGTACGCGCCGCCGATCAGGACTTGGTCGATGATGAAGTGACCCTCCCATTTGGGCTTCAGTTTGTCCTTTTTCTTGTCCGGCAGGCGTAGAACTAATTCACCAACATTGTAAGCTTTGGCCCGTACTTCTCTGCTTTGGTATCTTTGAGCCTGCTGTTGATAGAATGCGGAACGGGCTTTTGCCACATCGCGCTCCTCCTCCAAGGCGTCCAAACTGTCCTACCGATCGAGCTCGGCTTCTCTTTCTTCGTATATGCGCACGCGAGGTGAGTCATGAATTATGTCGCAGGACAAAACTGCCTCTGCGCCGTACACCATAAAAAATGGTGTGAATCCGGTAGTGCGATTCGGCGTGGTCCGCAGCCCCCAGAGTACGGAGTCGAGCTCCTCTACCCAGTGCGTATTAGATTCCTTGAGGGACCGCACTAGTCTGGGTTTAATGCCGCTCATGATTAGGCCATTTGCTCGCTCGACCTGACCGTTAGTTTGAGGGTGATAGACTGAAGCGTAGTCGAGCTTGATGCCCATGTTTTTGCACCAGAGTTTGACCTTGTCGGCCGTGAAGTTCGTGCCATTATCAGTGATGATGCTATGGGGGACACCATAATGGTGTACTACCCCTGATATGAAGTCTATCACCGGTCCGGATTCGGCCGTCTTAACAGGCTTTGCCTCTATCCATTTGGTGAATTTATCCACCATGACCAGTAGGTATTTTTGCTTGTTGGTTCCTCCTTTAAGGGGTCCGACCATATCAAGCCCCTAGACCGCGAACGGCCAGGTGATGGGTATAATTTTGAGGGCGGTGGGTGGCATGTGGCTTTGATTAGCAAAGAGCTGGCATCCTATGCATCGTTGGACCAAGTCCTGAGCATCTGCCCGAACCATCGGCCAATAGAATCCTGTACGGAAGGCCTTGCCTACAAGGGCCCGGGCTGCGGCGTGGTGCCCGCCGAGTCCGGCATGAATTTCAGCCAGAAGATTTCGCCCTTCCTCTTCGGAGATACACCTTTGAAGGACTCCGGTTGTGCTTTTCTTATAAAGCTCTCCCTCATGGACCTTATAGGCTTTAGATCGCCGCACTATGCAGCGGGCCTCGTTTTGGTCCTCGGGAAGTTCCTGCCTAGTTAGGTAGGCTAGGAATGGTTCTGTCCACGGGGCAATGACTGCCATTATTTTGTGGGCTGACGGTGTTATTTCGGTGGCGGAGCCACCAACTATGTCGGAATGTTCGGTGAGGGGAAGTGTGGTTAGGTCTGGGCTGTTATTTCCTGACTCTCCCTCCCATGATACAGATGGCTTGAAAAGCCTCTCTAGGAAGATGTTGGGAGGGACGGCATCACGCTTTGCGCCAATGCGTGCCAACACGTCTGCTGCCTGGTTGTTCTCCCGGGCTATATTGTGAAATTCGAGCCCCTCAAACCAAGCTGACATTTTTAGGACGGCGTTGTGATAAGCTGCCATTTTCGGATCCTTGGCATCAAAGTCTCCATTTATTTGGGATATCGCGAGGTTTGAATCCCCGCGAACCTCTAGGCGCTGAATGCCCATGGAGACTGCCATCCGGAGACCATGTAGAAGGGCCTCATATTCGGCTGCGTTGTTGGAGTCCGTGTACATTATCTGAAGTATGTATTGGACTGTATCTCCGGTTGGGGATGTCAGAACGACGCCAGCCCCCAGGCCGGCCAACATTTTGGAGCCATCGAAGTGCATAATCCAGTTGGAATATGCGCCGTACTCTTTAGGGAGTTCGGCTTCAGTCAATTCGGCGATGAAGTTGGCTGAGGGAGTCCCGGATTAGGGGGTGTCCGGATAGCCGGACTACCATCATCGGCCGAACTATCATCGGCCGGACTATCATCATCGACCGGACTCCAAGACTATGAAGATACAAGATTGAAGACTTCGTCCCATGTCCGGAGGGGACTTTCCTTGGCGTGGAAGGCAAGCTTGGCGATACGGATATCTCCTACCATTGTAACCGACTCTATGTAACCCTAGCCCTCTCCGGTGTCTATATAAACCGGATGGCTCTAGTCCGTAGGACAACGACAACAACCATTACAATCATACCATAGGCTAGCTTCTAGGGTTTAGCCTCCTTGATCTCGTGGTAGATCCACTCTTGTAAACATCCTCAATATCAATATCAATAAGGCAGGACGTAGGGTTTTACCTCCATCAAGAGGGCCCGAACCTGGGTAAAACATTGTGTCCCTCGTCTCCTGTTACCATCCGCCTAGACGCACAGTTCGGGACCCCCTACCCGAGATCCGCCGGTTTTGACACCGACATTGGTGCTTTCATTGAGAGTTCCTCTGTGCCGTCACCGATAGGAAGGATGCCTCCTCCCGTCTTCAAGGACGGTATTTTCGCCAAAGGAGCCTTGGCCGCCGGCCAAACTATCCGGCTAGGTGGTTTTGTTATGACCACCTGTCCGGCCACCACTTCGACAATGACCTCTCAAGTCATCAAAAGCAATCTTCACGTCAGCTCGGAATTCGCCGAGCGGCTGGATCCAATAGAGCTCTCGTCCTTAAACGAACTCTTGTATCGCATCGCCACCCTGGGAGTCGCTACAGACTACAATCAGATTGGGCTTAAAACCGATCTGAGAGAGATTAACTCTCCCCAGGTCACCCACCACGTTGCAGTGGTAGAGGAACAATGCGGCGACTCTTCTCTTGCATTAAAAACTAGTCGTGTCCGGGCTCCCGAACCCCCCATGCCGGATTCCCGCGGAGGGACGGACTTTGATCAAGCACTGAACTTAAAGTCAGGCATCGGACAAGACTCGTTGGACAACGTCCAGCACTCCAAGCTTCCAAATTTGGAAACTTCTCGGCCTTCGAGACTTGAGATGGGCAGGGTTCCGGACTTAATTCCACCCACCCGCCCAGACATATGCGATCTATCTCTAATCTGGCAAGAGCCCGCGGAGACAGTACATCACTACTGGGCTAGATTCCTCCTGGTTATGGACAGGATAAAGGACTACCGAGAGGAAAACACAATCTCGATTTTTTGCAATAATTGCACGGACGAGGGAATCTTGAACGCCATCAGCCGTCGTGAAATTACACACTTCGCTGACCTGGTGTCCATAGTACGAAAGTACTGTGCGATGGAGAGTTTCCGGAGAACCGAAAATAAGTTTTGGGACAATCCGGCCCCGAATACAACCCTAGTCCGCAACAATAGGGTGCATTACACTCAGGCACCAGATACAAAAACCAAAAATCAAAAACCCCATAAAGGGCACGGAACCGTACTGGAGGGATGGCTTAGCGGACCCTGTAAAATTCACAGTACAGAGGGCGCCGTCCCAACACATAGCCTTCGAGCATGTTGGATATTATGGCAGGTGGCCAAAAGTGGAGAGGAGCTTCTCAACAGTCTTCGAGACTTTCGCATCAAATAATATGCGGAAACGAACAATACGCAGCCTCGCCGAAGTCTACCAAGTAGCAACAACCAATCCATGGAGCAACACAGCCATCACCTTCAACGCCAGCGACGAACCTAAATTCCGAACAGCCCGAGCTCCAGCCGCACTGGTACTTAGTCCAATAGTGGACGGCTTTCGACTTACAAAAGTCCTCATGGATGGCGGCAGCGGATTAAACCTCATCTATGAGGAAACCCTTCGAAAAATCCCTAGCCGGGAGGCGCGCTGCACAGGAAAAATCACACTCGATGTGGTATTCGGCTCACCGGACAATTACAGATCCGAAGAAGTCACGTTCCATGTGGCCCCGTTCAACAGCGGATATCACGCTATATTAGGACGAGAGGCATTCACAATCTTTCAAGCCGTACCCCATTACGGGTACATGAAGCTCAAAATGCCTGGTCCCGGCGGAATAATCACTCTCGTTAGTGATCCGGACATAGCACTCCGCGCCGAAAACAAGACAGCCGCATTAGCCTTAGAGGCACTATCCGAAGCCCTAGCGGCAGAGGAACTCACCGCGCTGCGCTCTACGGTGAATAGGGACGATGTGATACTCGATAAGAGATCCAAGTCCACCTCCTTTAAACCAGCAGATGAAATAGTAAAATTCCAGGTCCACCCAACGGACCCGAGAAAGACGGCCTCCATCGGGGCACAATTGAACCCTGATGTAGACGCCGCACTGCGAGAATTCCTTCGGGAAAATTGGGACATTTTTGCCTGGCACCCCTCAGATATGCCCGGAATCCCACGCAGATTGGCAGAACACAGCCTAAACATCCTAAAAGGATTCAAGCCAGTCAAACAGGCTCTTCGACGATTTTCCGAACCCAAAAGACAGGCAATGGGAGAAGAGCTAGCCAAACTATTGGAAGCCGGATTCATCAGAGACATCAAACATCCGGATTGGCTAGCAAACCAGGTAATGGTACCAAAGAATGACAAATCTTGGCGCCTATGTGTCGATTTCAAAGACCTAAATAAAGCCTACCCAAAGGATCCCTTCCCCCTCCCCCGCATCGATCAAATCATCGATGCCACTGCATGGCACGATTCATTGTGCTTCCTGGACGCATACTCCGGCTATCATCAAATCAAGATGGCAGAAGCGGATCAAGCCGCAACGACATTCATTACTCCATATGGACCATTCTGCTTCAACACGATGCCCTTCGGACTTAAAAACGCCGGCGCAACATATCAGCGCATGATTCAGACATGTCTGGCTACCCAGATCGGCAAAACAGTAGAGGCATACGTAGACGACGTAGTCGTCAAAACTAAACATGTCGAAACTCTAGTAGACGACTTGAGGCTCACATTCGACAACCTCAGAGCATACGACATCAAGCTGAATCCGGAAAAATGCGTTTTCGGCGTACCAGCTGGAAAGCTGCTGGGCTTCATCGTATCCGGTAGAGGAATTGAAGCAAACCCAGCCAAGATCCGAGCTCTGTCACAGCTAGATATCCCAAAAGACCTCAAGCAAATACAAAAATTGACTGGATGCGTGGCGGCTCTAAGCCGCTTTATCTCCCGTCTAGGAGAAAAGGCATTGCCCCTCTATCGCCTCCTTATGCGCACCGAACACTTCGAGTGGACGGATGCTGCCACTGCCGGACTCGAAGAAATAAAGGCCATATTGGCAACAAATCCGGTCCTGGCTGCGCCCAACCTGGGCGAACCAGTGTTGTTATACATCGCAGCAACGCATCAAGTTGTAAGCGTGGTACTCGTCGTCGAACGAGAGACAGAAGGGCATAAATTCCATCTTCAAAAACCAGTATATTACGTATCCACTATGTTATCCCCCTGCAAGTCCCGTTACCCGCACTATCAGAAGATAGCATACGCGGTGTTCATGGCATCCCGGAAGCTCTGACACTACTTTCAAGAGTGTTCGATAACAGTGGCCTCTGAAGTACCACTTAACGACATTATAAACAACCGCGACACGGCGGGCAGGATTGCAAAATGGGCCATTGAGCTCTTACCATTTGATATAACTTATAAACCTCGGCGAGCTATAAAGTCACAAGTTTTGGCTGACTTTTCACTGAATGGACCGAAGCCGAACTCCCTAAAGAGTACGGCGCATACTCCAATTGGACTATGCACTTCGACGGCTCTAAAATGTTAGCCGGATTGGGGGTTGGCGTCGTATTGACGTCCCCGACCGGGGACACAGTCCAATACGTACTTCAGATAATGTACACGGACTCCAACAACGCAGCCAAATACGAGGCCCTTTTACATGGTCTCCGGATGGTAATCTCCATTGGCATTCAACGCCTAGAGGTGCGCGGGGATTCAAACCTCGCAATATCCCAAATAAACGGAGACTTTGACGCCAAAGATCCGAAAATGGCAGCATATGGCAACGCTGTCCTAAAAATGTCAGCCCGGTTTGAAGGACTTGAATTCCATCATGTAGCCCGGGATAATAACCAAGCAGCCGACGTACTGGCACGCATCGGCGCAAAACGCGACGCTGTCCCTCCTAACATCTTCCTGGAACGGCTCTTCAAGCCATCCGTACTATAGGAAGAGGAGTCCGGAAATAACAAACTGGAACAAGCCGCACCAACCGGCGATTCAGCCGATGACATAACACCTTCATCCCATGACATAATGGCAGTAATTGCCCCGTGGACAGAACCATTCCTCGCCTACTTGCTTAGGCAGGAGATTCCCGAATACCAAAATGAGGCCCGCTGCATTGTCCGGCGATCTAAAGCCTACAAGGTCTATGAGGGAGAACTTTATAAGAAAAGCACAACCGGAGTCCTTCAAAGGTGTATCTCCGAAGAAGAAGGGCGAAACCTCCTGGCTGAAATTCATGCCGGACTAGGCGGACACCACGCCGCAGCTCGGGCCATTGTAGGAAAGGCATTCCGTACAGGATTTTATTGGCCGACGGCCCGAGAAGATGCTCAGGACTTAGTCCAAAGATGCGTCGGTTGTCAGCTCTTCGCTAATCAGAGCCATATGCCACCCACCGCCCTCAAAACTATACCCATTACCTGGCCGTTCGTGGTCTGGGGGCTTGACATGGTTGGACCACTTAAAGGGGGAACCCACAAGCAAAGGTACCTATTGGTCATGGTGGATAAGTTCACCAAATGGATAGAGGCCAAGCCAGTTAAAACGGCAGAGTCCGGACCAGTGATAGACTTTATATCCGGGGTAGTACACCGTTATGGCGTCCCCCATAGCATCATCACCGATAACGGCACGAACTTCACAGACGATGAGGTTAAATCATGGTGCAAAAATATGGGCATCAAGCTCAATTACGCTTCAGTCTATCATCCTCAAACCAACGGTCAAGTGGAACGAGCAAATGGTCTAATAGTGAGTGGCATCAAACCCAGACTAGTGTGGTCCCTTACAAAATCTGACACACACTGGGTAGAGGAGCTGGACTCCATACTCTGGGGGCTGCGGAAAACACCTAACCGTACTACCAAATTCACACCATTTTTTATGGTATACGGTGCAGAAGCAGTTTTGCCCTGCGACATAATTCATGACTCACCTCGAGTGCGCATGTACGAAGAAAGAGAAGCCGAGTTGGATCGGCAGGACAGGTTGGACGCATTGGAGGAGGAACGCGACGTCGCCAAGGCTCGTTCCGCATTCTATCAGCAGCAGGCTCGAAGATACCAAAGCGGAGAAGTACGGGCCAAGACTTACAACGTTGGCGAACTGGTTCTACGCCTGCCGGACAAGAAAAAGGACAAGCTCAAGCCCAAATGGGAAGGCCCCTTCATCATCGATCAAGTCTTGACCGGTGGAGCGTACCGTCTACGAAATGCGTCGGATAACCGACTCGAGCCGAACCCATGGAACGCAGCCCGCCTCCGAAGATTCTATGCCTAGCGCCGGACTAAGAGTTCGTCCCTTTCCCCCCGTCCAATTTTTTTTTATTTTAGCTGCCTTTTGTTCATCTTTTTTATTCTCAACCCTATTCATTGAAGCCTTAAAAGGCCTACTTGTGCGTCGTTCGCACGCAATTGATGTGCCATTCGCACTCAATATACCTGGGGGCTTCTTTACCAGAAGCTTAATTATAAGGGCTTCATGCCCAGCACATGTGTCAAGCCTCCACATGTACCTTTTATTCACCATTATATGCATCGATATGACTTAAGTTTTGGCCAAGCTGGGTTGCCTGGCTCCTGTGCTTACCCCTACGTTCCCGATTGTTTGGCTAGGAGGTAAAGGGAGCACCTCTGCGATTGTTACTGCCGGGTCAGCCGGATGTGTACCTCAGACTGGGTGAAGCCAAAAGCTAGTGTTCTTAAGGGAATATTCGGTCGGTGACTTAAAAGATGATTTCTTATCCACTTATTTATCTGCCCCCAGATGTTTTTCTGCTTTTTTCGCAGTCCAGACATGCACTTTAGGGCATGCCACCCCCAGAGGAAAGGAACCCTTAATGGAACTATTCTCCCTGGAAGATGTTTCTTACTACCCATGTAATATAACATAACTAGTTGGGCACTTGTCTGATAAAGCACTAATGACCCCTACGCCTGGTCTCCATGCATACCCCGGTTGTTTCATAACCAAGAAGGTATTCAGACACACTCCAGACTCTAGGGTCCCGAGGTCGAAGCGAAAAGGTCGGCAAAAACAAACGATCTACAATCCGGCTAGAAGGCATTCTATATGTCATTTTATAATACATTGTCAAATCGACTGATTGTATTCTTCCTCAATCCCGTCTAACAGGTTGTCCAATTTACAGTCCTATTGGGAAAATTTAGCGGCCAGCTCTACTTGGCCGTATACTAAACTCACAAGGATCTCCTTCCCATCGGGCCCCACATGTCCGACTTCGGCCATGTGGTTGGGATCCGCCTTCTTGTACCGCGTCTTTACCATGGCCCAGGCCTCCCTGGCACCTTGGCGGCAGGCCGAAATCTTCCATAAATGGAAGCGCTGCCGCACTCCCTGAAGCTTCTTCGCAAGCTCCCCAAGACCCTCGGGTAAGGAGAAGGCTGGCCATAAAGCCTGGATGACGCCGCTCATTGCCTGCCGAACTCGTTCGATCAGTTGCAACAATTCAGGAAGTTGATCACCCATTGATACGGGCATCTCCTCCGTAGGGCGACCTGTGAGCATACCTGCAGACATATTCTGTCAAATTGACTTCCTCGCCGAACTCTTCTTTTGAAAGGAATTCGCTCAAGCACTTACTATAGATGCCGCGACGAAGCCGCTGATTCTCCTTAACGGAGCGCGACAGCTCGGCCCGAACGCCTTTAAGCTCTTCTCCAAGCTGGGCATGGGAATCTTGTAGCTTGTTCCTTTCATGCTGCACCTTATGCAGCACCCTCTCGCCGGCCTTTAGTTGGCGCAGAAGTTCTTGCCTGTCCGGATCTTGTCCGGCAGTACCTGCAACGTCATTTTTTAGACTTGCGCACCGGCCAAACGCTACTTATCTTTCTAAAATAAGGCATTACCAGGAGAGGTCCCTGTGTTTCCTCCTGTGCCAGAGAGTGCGGCCTCAAGTTGGGCCTTGCACTCTTGCAGCTCCTGAGACAGTTGGGTATTCTTCTCGGTAAGATCCTACGTTTCATATGATCCTTAAATCAGTTAATATAACTACTTTAAGTCTCGGGAGCTACTGGCATATACAACTATTAAATTCTCTTACCCGTATCTCTTTTACATACTGCTCCGTGGCTCTGGTAAAACCATCTTGAGCAGCACGAAGGTGCGCGTCCCCCGCGTTAAAGGCATTCAACGCCTCAGGGGAAAAGCACGCATCACGAAATACTGTCCGGCGGCGCCTGTGATTCGGGGCACTCTCCACCTCAGACTTGGTGGCGGACAGTCTGTCGGCATCCTCCGTCGGAGGATCGTCCAGCTCGCGCCTTGCGCTCGCCTCCCCTCCAGACCAGGTGCTGGAGCCTGGCTGGTAGAGGTTGGATTGGCAACCTCCACGCCCACAGTCCGGCGGACGCTTTTTTCCCTACAAAAGTCATGAGCACTCAAACGCTTCCTAGGAACGTTGCTCTAAATAATGAATTGTGAACTACACCTTTGCGGCGACGTTTCAGTCCGCACCGCGCTCCTCTTCCGCCTACTGGTCCGGACTGGCCTTTGTTGGCCAGCCACCGCGGGCTCGGCTTCTCGCCCTAGGGGCGCCTCCTGCACAGCGCCATCGTATACGGTGGTCAGAAATAAGCAAGGAAGGAATGACGGTGTCAGGACTTCGGTCGCAATCACCTGGGAAGCTGGATATAGTCCGGGATAGTCGGCCGTGATGGCGACTAAAGCATTGTCCATGCTGAGCTGGTGGAACACCCCGTCGATTAGCTCCACCATTATGTCCGGATCCTCTTCGGAGGCCGGATCCCGGGATCTCTCTGGATCCTCGGGTTGCGGGGCTGGACTTAGCATGTCCTCCACGATCCGGCGCAGCTCCTGCGTCGAAAGAAGAACACAATGTAAGAAACTTAAGTTTCAAAAAGCATGGGTCGGGCACGCAGAGTGTTCGCTTACCCAAGGCCGGGGATTATTCATGGAGAACCCATTTAACGGGTTCGTCCGAAGGAAATCCTCCTTCTCCCCCTTATACAGGCCAGACAGGATCGTCACCAGATCTTCGACCGAATCCGGCCCTTTGCGGCCATGACGGGTGGCATCGTCCTCCCCGTTGAAATCCCACATGGGGTGGCCCCTGTATTGTAGTGGCTGCACCCCCCGCATAATGCATGTCGCCATGACTCCAATCATGGTCAACCCGAAATGGGCCAGTAACCTTATTCGGCCAATCAAATAATGGACGCTCTTGTCTTCCTCTAGTTGGGGGCTCCGCGGACGCCAACTAAGGCGTTTCTTCAGAGGAGCATTGCTGAACTCCGGGAGGCCGATCCGAAAAGGGTCCGGCAGCGGAGCGTCTTCTATATAAAACCATTCCGAAGGCCAGTCTTCGGACGCCTTCTTAGGGGTTTCGGATGGATATCTGGTCCCGGCAATGCGCCATATTTTGGCGCCGCCCACTTGATATATGGACCCCTCGTGAGAGCGGGGTACAAGGCAGAACAACCTCTTCCATAGCGCGAAATGGGGCTCGACGCCCAGGAATAGCTCGCAAAGAGCTACGTAACCCGCAATATGCAGGATTGAGGCGGGCGTGAGGTGATGAAGCTGGAGTCCATAGAACTCCAGGAGCCCCCTTATCAGATAGGGGACGAAGCATACCCGCTCCCCTTTGTTGGGATTTGGGGTAACCTCCGCTTGCTTCCCACCTTTGTAGGTGGCCAGCCCGGCTCGAACTGGAACCATGAAGGCCAGAGGGAGATATCCCCCCGCTTGGAGCTTCACCAACTCGTTGTGCGGAACAGAGCATCTCCTCCAATCTCCTGGCAAAGGGCTGGGAGTGCGAGAAGAGGAGCCGCGTTGACGGTCCATGATGGAATGGATTCTTGGTCGAAAGCGCTCCGATGACTATTTGCGGGAGGAAGATGGTGATTTCGATCTGGATTCCTGCCTCCCTTATAGGTAGATTATTCCCACAACTAGGGGGTAAAACATAAAAGACACCCTGGCTTTTCACATTCGCGCGACGCGTGGAAGAAGGCCATTATTGGGCGTAGAAGCCAAGACGCGCAACATTGATGAAGAAGCCGGACACTGTTCGGCAGGTACGTAGAACTTGAAGGAGAACCCGCCTTGCAACGCCGAGGACTACACACACGCTGGACTTATCGTCATTGAAGCCTGGTTCGGGGGCTACTGAGGGAGTCCCAGATTAGGGGGTTTCCGAATAGCCGGACTACCATCATCGACCGAACTATCATCGGCCGGACTATCATCATCGACCGGACTCCAAGACTATGAAGATACAAGATTGAAGACTTCGTACCATGTCCGGAGGGGACTTTCCTTGGCGTGGAAGGCAAGCTTGGCGATACGGATATCTCCTACCATTGTAACCGACTCTATGTAACCCTAGCCCTCTCCGGTGTCTATATAAACCGGATGGCTCTAGTCCGTAGGACAACGACAACAACCATTACAATCATACCATAGGCTAGCTTCTAGGGTTTAGCCTCCTTGATCTCGTGGTAGATCCACTCTTGTAAACATCCTCAATATCAATATCAAGCAGGACGTAGGGTTTTACCTCCATCAAGAGGGCCCGAACCTGGGTAAAACATTGTGTCCCTCGTCTCCTGTTACCATCCGCCTAGATGCACAGTTCGGGACCACCTACCCGAGATCCACCGGTTTTGACACCGACATCGGCCAAAACCTGCGACTTAATTGCTCACCTTGGCTTGTAAGTTATGTTGAACGGGAGGAGCTTGATGCCCATTTGGCAATCCGGCCCGTTGCATCGCGGTTGTTTATAATGTCATTAAGAGGTACTTCGGAGGCTACTGTTATCGAACACTCTTGGAAATAGTGCCGCAGCTTCTGGGATGCCATGAACACTGCGTATGCTATCTTTTGATAATGCGGGTACCGTGACTTGCATGGAGTTAGGACAATGGATACGTAGTAAACTGGTTTTTGGAGAGGGAACTTGTGTCCGTCCATTTCTCGTTCGACAACGAGCACCGCGCTTACAACTTGATGGGTTGCCACGATGTATAATAGCATTGGTTCGCCCGTGTTGGGCGCGGCCAGGACAGGATTTGTTGCCAATATGGCTTTGATTTCTTCGAGTCCGGCCGTGGCGGCATCCGTCCACTCGAAGTGTTTAGTGCGCCGCAGGAGGCGATAAAGGGGTAATGCCTTTTCTCCTAAGCGGGAGATAAAGCGGCTTAGAGCCGCCACGCATCCAGTCAATTTTTGTATTTGTTTGAGGTCTTTTGGGATATCCAATTGTGACAGAGCTCGGATCTTGGCTAGGATTGCTTCAATTCCTCTACCGGATACGATGAAGCCCAAGAGCTTTTCGGCTGGTACGCCGAAAACGCATTTTTCCGGGTTGAGCTTAATGTCATATGCTCGAAGATTGTCGAATGTGAGCCTCAAGTTGTGTACTAGAGTTTCGACATGCTTGGATTTGACGACCACATCATCTACGTATGCCTCCACTATTTTGCCGATCTGGTTTGCCAGACATGTCTGAATCATGTGCTGATATGTTGCGTCGACGTTTTTGAGCCCGAAGGGCATTGTGTTGAAGAAGAATGGGCCATATGGAGTAATGAATGCCGTTGCGGCTTGGTCTGGCTCTGACATCTTAATTTGGTGGTAGCCGGAGTATGCGTCGAGGAAGCACAATGAATCGTGTCCTGTGGTAGCGTCGATAATTTGATCGATGCGGGGAAGGGGGAAGGGATCCTTTGGGCAAGCCTTGTTAAGGTCCTTGAAATCGACACACAAGCGCCAGGATTTGTCCTTCTTTGGTACCATTACTAGGTTTGCTAGCTAGTCCGGATGTTTTATATCTCTAATGAATCTGGCCTCCAATAGTTTGACTAGTTCTTCTCCCATGGCCTGTCTCTTGGGTTCGGAGAAGCGCTGAAGAGCTTGTTTGACTGGCTTGAATCCTTTTAGGATATTTAGGCTATGCTCGGCCAGCCGGCGTGGGATTCCTGGCATGTATGAAGGGTGCCAGGCAAAGATGTCCCAATTTTCCTGTAGGAATTCTCGTAGTGCGGCGTCTACATCAGGTTTTAATTGTGCCCCGATGGAGGCCGTTTTTGTAGGGTCCATTGGATGGACTTGGAATTTGACTATTTCATCCGCCGGTTTAAAAGAGGTGGACTTGGACCTCTTATCGAGTATGACATCGTCCCTGTTCACCGTGGAGCGCAGCTCAATGAGTTCCTCAGCCGCTAGGGCTTCGGATAGTGCCTCCAGGACAAGTGCGGCTGTTTTATTTTCGGCGCGGAGTGCTATGTCCGGGTCACAAGCAAGAGTGATGATTCCGTTGGGTCCGGGCATTTTGAGCTTCATGTACCCGTAATGGGGTATAGGTTGAAAAATTGTGAATGCCTCCCGCCCTAATAGAGCGTGGTATCCGCTGCTGAATGGGGCCACTTGGAATGTGACCTCCTCGGACCTGTAATTTTCCGGTGTGCCGAACACCACATCCAGTGTGATTTTTCCTATACAGCATGCTTCCCTACTGGGGATTATTCCTGTAAAGTTTACGCTGCTCCGCTCAATGCGGCTCCAGTCTATTTCCATTTTTCGAAGGGTTTCCTCGTAAATGAGGTTTAATCCGCTGCCGCCGTCCATGAGTACCTTGGTAAGGCGAAAGCCGTCCACTATTGGACTGAGGACCAATGCGGCTGGTGCTCGGGCTGTTCGGAACTTAGGTTCGTCACTGGCGTTAAAGGTAATAGCCGTGTCACTCCATGCATTTATTGTTGCTACCTGGTGGACTTCAGCGAGGCTGCGGATTGTTCGTTTCCGCATATTATTTGATGCAAAAGTTTTGAAGACTGTTAATACCGTACTGGTATTGCTGGGTTGGTGCTCTGGAGCTAGAAGCTTTTCGCCACTTTTGGCCACCTGCCGTAGTATCCAACATGCTCTAAGGCAATGAGTTGGCGTGGCGCCCTCTGTACTATGAATTTTGCAGGGTCCGTTGAGCCATCCCTCCAGTACGGTTCCATGCCCTTTAAAGGGTTTTTGCTTTTTGGTATTTAACCCAGGTGCCTGGTAATGATGCACCCTTTTACTTTGGACTGGGGTTGTGTTCAAGGCCGGATTATCCCAAAATTTGATTTCGGTTTTCCAGGCGCTCTCCATCCCATAGTACTTTCGTACAATGGACACCAAGTCGGCAAAGCGTGTAATTCCGCAATGACTTACGGCGTTGAGGATTCCTTCGTCCGTGCAATTAATGCAGAAGAATGAAATTGCGTCTTCTTCACGGCAGTCCATTATCCTGTTCATGACCAGGAGGAATCTGGCCCAGTAATGATGAACTGTTTCAGTGGGCTCTTGCCGGATTTGGGATAGATCGCTTAGTTATGGGTGGGCGGGTGGAGTAAAATTCCGAACTCCGTCCGATCTAAGACTCAGGGGCCATGAAGCTTCCGAACTTGGAAGCTTGGGTTCTTGGATGTTGTCCGATGAATCTGGCCCGCTGCCTGACTTTAAGTTCAAGGCTTGAGTGGTGTTCTCCCCTCCATGGGAATCCGGCATGGAGGGGTCAGGAATCCGGACATAGCTAGTCCATAGGATAGAAGAAGAGTCGCCGTATTGTTCCTCTACCACAACAACGTGGTGGGTAGCCTGGGGAGAGTTAATCTCTCTCAGAACGGTTTTAGTCCCAATCTGGTTGTAATATGTAGCGACTCCCAAGGCGGCGATGCGATCCAAGAGCTCGTTCAAGGAGGAGAGCTCCATCGGATCTAACTGCTCGGCGAGTTCTGAGTTGACGTGAAGATCGCTTTTGATGATCCGAGAAGTCATCGTCGGCGCGACGGCCGAACAGGTGGTCATAAGAAAACCCCCCTAGCCGGAGAGTTTGGCCGATGGCCAAAGCTCCTTTGGCAACGGTGCTGTCTTTAAAGACGGGATGAGGCATCCTTCCTGATGGTGATGGCACAGAGGAACTCTCAATGAAAGCACCAATGTCGGTGTCAAAACCAGCGGATCTCGGGTAGGGGTTCCCGAACTATGCATCTAGCCGGATGGTAACAGGAGACAAGGGACACGATGTTTTTACCCAGGTTCGGGCCCTCTCGATGGAGGTAAAACCCTACTCCTGCTTGATTAATATTGATGATATGGGTAGTACAAGAGTAGATCTACCATGAGATCAGAGAGGCTAAACCCTAGAAGCTAGCCTATGGTATGATTGTTGTTTGTCCTACGGACTAAAACCCTCTGGTTTATATAGACACCAGAGAGGGTTAGGGTTACACAGAGTCGGTTACAATGGTAGGAGATCTACATATCCGTATCGCCAAGCTTGCCTTCCATGCCAAGGAAAGTCCCATCCGGACACGGGACGAAGTCTTCAATCTTGTATCTTCATAGTCTAGGAGTCCGGCCTACGGTGATAGTTCGGCTATCCGGACACCCCCTAATCCAGGACTCCCTCACTAACCCTCTTTGGTGCCTATATAAACCGGAGGGTTTTAGTCCGTAGGACGAACAACAATCATACCATAGGCTAGCTTCTAGGGTTTAGCCTCTCTGATCTCGTGGTAGATCTACTCTTGTACTACCCATATCATCAATATTAATCAAGCAGGAGTAGGGTTTTACCTCCATCGAGAGGGCCCGAACCTGGGTAAAAACATCGTGTCCCTTGTCTCCTGTTACCATCCGCCTAGAAGCACAGTTCGGGACCCCCTACCCGAGATCCGCCAGTTTTGACACCGATAATGATGCCGTTCGAGGGGGTGAATGGGGTCATCAAAGGATTTGTTCGTAACTAGTCCTGTCCTGAAGGGAGCATCGTCCAGGGGTATTCGACGCATGAGTGTGTCTCCTTTTGCGAGAATTATATAAGCGTCAGAGACCCTATTGTTGGTTTGCCCGTCAAGAAGCATGATGGGAAGCTCGAAGGAGATGGTCACAACAACGGCCGGAGGGAATTGCACGTGGACTACTCGGATCGACGGAACGACTTTGATAGGGCTAACTTAGTAGTGCTACAACACATAGATGTGGTAGATGATTATGCGGCACGACAGAAGGAAAGCATCGCAAAGAAGTACCATGATAAGGGGATGCTCAAGACGGACGACAAAGTTACTGTAGAGCACAACGCTACTTTCTTGCGTTGGTTCAAAGAGCAAGTTCTTGAAAATCCCCCGGAAGAGGGCAGTTCGGACGGATTGCTAATACACGCCTTAGCACATGGCCCTGCGTCCAAGCTCGCGACCTATCAGTCCTACGATATCAATGGGTACACGTTCTACACGGAGGCCAAAGACATGGACAGTGATTACCAGAACTCCGGGGTGACAATTCAATGCGTGACCGATGCCAACGGCACAACTAAAAGATTCTACGGAAGGGTCGAAGAGATCTGGGAGCTTAACTATGCTGGAATGCACGATGCGACGATGTTCTGTGTCAGATAGGCCAAGGACGTCGTAAGAGAAAACAAGTATTTCACCACCATGTCTATACCCGACATGAAGAGCACTCTCATTAACATTAACATCATCGCCAAAAATGAGCCATGGGTACATGCTAAGCACGTGACACAATACTTCTTCATAAACGACCAGGCCAAACACAGCCGTGTTTTCGTGAGGAGATACAAAAGGAGCATCGTCGGAATGGATGGAGTCGCCAACGAGAAAGACTACGACCAATATGGCAACCCGATGAGGGAAGATGACGATGACGATGAAGCATACGTGAAAAGAAGAATCAAGACTACATTACCTAAGAAAGATCATACTCCATGGCTCCGGAAAAGTCACAAGGAGGGGCTCAATTACTCGACAACGAACAAGAAAGGGAAGAAGCTCAATGTGAAACCTCGTCGACGTAGCTGATCAGAAACCTACATTTATATACATGTATCTATTTTGTGTACGCACTTAAGTAACCGTTATCAGTCAGCTGATATGTTACCACCACATGCATGGTTCCGGTGATATTCATGCATTGGGGGAGAGGGAGACGCCGTCGTCAGGAGAAAAACAAAAAAACAAAAACAAAAAGGAGAAAGCAGTACAAAAGAAAAACAAAAGTAAACAGAAAAGAAAAGGAAAATAATGAAAAAAAGAAAAAACTAGAAAAGGAAAATAATAAAAAGAAAATATGGAAAAGATAGCAATAGCGCTGGTTTAAGGAACCAGCGCTATAGCTAAGTTAGCTATAGCGCTGGCTCCTAAACCAGCGCTACTACTACTTGTATTTTAGAATTAAAAAATAATAATTGGAAAATAGCAGTAGCGCTGGTTTGTAAGCCAGCGCTATAGCTAAGTTAGCTATAGCGCTGGTTCCAAACCAGCGCTACTGCTATTTCGAGTTAACCACCCGCGTGGGCTCAAAATTTCACCAAGTCCCCCCCCCCCACACACACTCTCCCACCTCTCCGCCTCCTCTGCTGTCGTCGTCGTGCCGCCCACGCCGCCTGCGCCTCCGCCATCGCCCCTGCTCGCCGGCCATCCTCGCCGTCCGCTGTCCGCCGGCCAGACCTCGACGTCTCCTCCTCGTCCTCGCCGTCCACCATCCTCGTCCTCACCCTCCTCCTCGTCTGTGCTGCCACCGCCTCCTCATCTGCGCTGCCGCCGCGCCGCTCTGATCTCATCCTCGCCCCTTCGGCCTCCTCCTCCTCCTCAGGTACTGCCCCCACCTCTCCCTCCCCGTCCGGCCTCCTCCGCCCCTGTGCAAAATTTAGGGTTTAGGGTTAGCAAAGTTAGCATTTTTTAGGAAATTAGGGCAGTAGCAAAAACACTAGCATTTAAAAAAATAGTAGCACAAAAAAATTAGTTATAAAAACAATAGCAAATAAAAAAATAGTGGATTTAAAAAAAATAGTAGCAAAGTTTAAAAAATAGTAGCAAAAAATTAGGTATAAAAAAGTAGCAAATTAAAAAAACAGTAGCAAAAATTTTAAAAAACAGTAGAAAGTTTAAAAAACAATAGCAACTTCTAAAAAATAGTAGCAAAAAAATTAGGTATAAAAATAGTAGCAAATAAAAAAATAGTAGAAAATATAGCTAGGGCAATTTTGTTTAGGTATAAAAAATAGTAGCTACAATTTATAAAAAAACATGAGCTAATTAGTTTTTGTAGGTATATAAATTAGCTACAAAAACAGTAGCAAAAACTTGCTAAGTTCTGGAAATCTGTCATATGATGTTGCCAAGCTTGTTTAGGAGCATATAGCCTATACAATGTTGTTGTTTGCAACACTTGATTAATTTGCTAAGTCCTGGAAATCTGTCATATGATGTTGCCATGTTCTCTTTAGATAGCATCAAATCTGTTATATGAACTTGTACCAATTGTCAAAAAATATCTGAGTGGCCTATGTTTTGCCTGAATGTTGATTCATTTCCGTTCCGGCAAATTTCAGGCGCTCCATATGTCCACTTTTTAGCAAAGGTCATGCCGAAATTTTTGGCATGACTTGTGCTAGAAACTAGGACATATGGAGTACCCGGGATTTGCCGGAAGGGGAATGAATCAACATTCCGACCAAATATAGGCCCCTTTTCTCTTCATTATATCTTTTATTTATAATTGTTGCATAGGAAACATGTCTACCGACGCCGAAGTCGTGGGTGGTTCTGCTCGCCTCGCAGACCCCATCAAGGCAGCAAATCACTATTTCGATTACCTGGACGAACACCAGATGGGGTTGCATTATGGAAGCAGTGGACCCAACCCCGACATTGACGCTGACACGGGAACTGGCACCGGCACCGACACCACCCCTGAGACCTGGTCAAGATGCTGTCATAGCCGGTAAAGCACGGAAGAAAAAGAGGACACGAAGACCAAACGAGCTTGGCATCGGACAAATTGTGGTCATGGAGATGCACCCCAAGAAGTTAGAGCCAACGGCGCCAGAGCAAGCGCGCAAGTGCTAGGGCAATCAACTTGGATGCATCCTCAGGGAAAGCACCAACATCAACGACGAGAAGTTGAAGCAGATACCACATATGGAGCACATGCTCCTAAAGAAGTTGCACAATAGGTTCCTGTTCCCCGGTCGGGATGAAGGCAAATATAAAGAGTCGTGGGACAACGTCGCCATGAAAAAGATAAACGACAAGGCGATGGTGACGTTCACCAATGACTTGTCCTCCTGGAAAGTTCGGGTGAAAAAAGCGATTGCGAAGAATGAACCGTGGTCCAAGATTCATGTTGATAATCTGATAATAATGGCAGAGGACTTTGCAAAATTCCAGGAGAATTGTGATAAAGAAGAAGTCAAGGCAAAGTCGGAGAAAATGAAGGCGCTCTAGGCCAGGAGCACGCCTCCCCACCGCCTCAGAAGCCGTGGTTACGAGGGGAAGAGGCACATATGGGCCAAGGAGGATGCCGAACGTGAAAGTCTCGGGATCCCAGACCCCTTGGCGGAGTTCACTGGCCCGCTGGAGCATGACTGGATCAGGGCCCGATACAAGTGGGACAAAGGCAGAAAGATCTTTTACACGGACCCGAACATGAGGGAGTTCATGAGACTTCTGGTTATTGTTTTATTTCCACATTATCATATTAGCTTCCAATCAATTCGACTGCAAGTTTTGTCACATTAGTAAACCATCCACGTTCCTTTTGCAGAAAGAGCCACACCAAAAGGCAGCCGAAAGCGATGAGTCATCACAGTCATCAGCGAGGACCAAGTGGGACACCCCATTCAACCAGACCCTGAACATACTGAAAATGGTCCCGGTGGACAAGCCGCTATCCTATGGACGTGAGCACAGCGTCGGAGATGGCGCCTCATGGAAGACGTGCTACCCCGAGGAGCCAGAGGAAAGAAGGAAGAGATGGTTCGTCCTCAATCAGGAGAGCATCGACGAGAAGGTCGTGATTGCGGTCAATAAGACCAAAGCTGAGACCAAAAAAGAGTTGGTCGGGGAAGTCAATGGGTTGATCACTGACGCGGTGGCCAGCTTGATTCCTTCAATTTTCAATTGGCCGAAGAGCAATCCAAATGCACGGCCGGAGGACTTTCCCCTTCCCAGCTTTGTCGGGAGCAATTTGGCGAACACCACAACACCAACACCTGCCCAAGCAACCGCAAAAGGTCCCGTTCCTGTTCATAGCAGCCCGACCTCCATCTCTGGCATGCTCGGCGGGTCTTCGTCGTTGGCTGAGCTCGACATCCTCACGGTAATTATGCGTCATACCCTTTTCACCAGCATGTCTATAGTCTTTCATTTTAGTTGCCTTTCAGATGTTTGACATTGCAGACATGTCTCCTTCATAGGCCGATGACACCTCGTGCACCCTACTCTATGACATCAAGGGCCAGAAGGTGGTTGTGGGAAAGGCAACCATCGTGAAGCCGAAGGACTGCATGTTCCACAACCGAGAGATGCCCGATGGCGTCTTCAAGGTGAAAACGTGGCTAGTGTCTTAGCGGGCTTCGAGGATTTGCCTCCTCCGATGCCAGTCGATGACGACAACGAGACCCCTAAGATGATTGGTGCAAGCAAGAACAGGTTCTTGCCTTGGCAGAAGTCTCTTCTTCGTCTCGAGGCACCCAATATCACGCCAACACCACCTTCTCAAGAAGGTATGAACACCACCCCACCTACCAAATTACCTGCACCTGTCGTGGTGGATGATGGTAGTGTACGATGCGAGGAAGAGCCTCCATTAGTGCTAGATCATGTCTCCCCTGCTGTCGAAGAAGCAAATGTTGATGATGACATGGAGGATGATGATGATGACCCAAACAAGTATTTCGATACCGCCTATGCTGGATTGATGGCTCGGGACACCGAAGATTCAGGCTATGAGCATGGAGATGATGACTTGATGCTGCCTGATTTGTCAGAGTCGGGACGTCCTAAGGCGGAATGCAAAAAGTATCTCTTCAAGCCATCCTCGCAGGAGACGCCTCCAGATGCCACCTCTACCCAGTGATGACCCACAAGTGTAGGGGATCTATCGTAGTCCTTTCGATAAGTAAGAGTGTCGAAACCAAAAAGGAGCAGAAGGAAATGACAAGCGGTTTTCAGTAAGGTATTCTCTGCAAGCACTGAAATTATTTGTAATAGATAGTTTTGTGATAAGGTAATTCGTAACGGGTAATAAGTAATGAAAGTAAATAAGGTGCAGCAAGATGGCCCAATCCTTTTTGTAGCAAAGGACAAGCCTGGACAAGTTCTTATATGGAGAAAAGCACTCCCAAGGACACATGGGAATTATCGTCAAGCTAGTTTTCATCACGCTCATATGATTCGCGTTCGTTACTTTGATAGGTATGTGGGTGGACCGGTGCTTGGGTACTGCCCTTTCTTGGACAATCATCCCACCTATGATTAACCCCTATTGCAAGCATCTGCAACTATAAAAGAAGTATTAAGGTAAACCTAACCATAGCATGAAACATGTGGATCCAAATCAGCCCCTTACGAAGCAATGCATAAACTAGGGTTTAAGCTTCTGTCACTCTAGCAACCCATCATCTACTTATTACTTCCCAATGCCTTCCTCTAGGCCCAAACAACGGTGAAGTGTCATGTAGTTGACGTTCATATAACACCACTAGAAGAGAGACAACATACATCTCATCAAAATATCAAACGAATACCAAATTCACATGACTACTTATAGCAAGACTTCTCCCGTGTCCTCAGGAACAAATGTAACTACTCACAAATTATAATCATGTTCATAATCAGAGGGGTATTAATATTCATTAAGGATCTGAACATATGATCTTCCACCGAATAAACCAACTAGCATCAACTACAAGGAGTAATCAACACTACTAGCAACCCATAGGTACCAATCTGAGGTTTTGGGACAAAGATTGGATACAAGAGATGAACTAGGGTTTGAGAGGAGATGGTGCTGGTGAAGATGTTGATGGAGATTGACCCCCCTCCCGCTGAGAGGATCGATGGTGTTGACGATGGTGATGATTTCCCCCTCCCGGAGGGATGTTTCCCCGGCAGAACAGCTCCGCCGGAGCCCTAGATTGGTTCCGCCTCGTGGCGGCGATTTTTCGTTCCGAAAGCTTGCTTATGATTTTTTCCAGGGTGAAAGACGTCATATAGCAGAAGATGGGCACCGGAGGCCTGCCAGGTGGCCCACGAGGCAAGGGGTGCGCCCAGGGGGGTAGAGCATGCCCCCACCCTCGTGGCCAGGGTGTAGGCCCCCTCTGGTATTTTCTTCGCTCAGTATTTCTTATTAATTCCAAAATAACTTCTGTGGAGTTTCAGGACTTTTGGAGTTGTGCAGAATATGTCTCTAATATTTGCTCCTTTTCCAGCACAGAATTCCAGCTGCCGGCATTCTCCCTCTTCATGTAAACCTTTTAAAATAAGAGAGAACAGGCATAAGTGTTATGGCATAACGTGTAATAACAACCCATAATGCAATAAATATCGATATAAAAGCATGATGCAAAATGGACGTATCAAGTCCCCCAAGCTTAGACCTCGGTTGTCCTCAAGCGGAAGCCAATAACGAAAAATATGTCCACATGTTTAGAGATAGAGGTGTCGATAAAATAAAATATGGACATGAGGGCATCATGATCATTCTTATAACAGCAACATATATATATATATATATATATATATATATATATATATATATATATTGTCATATGATTTCTTATGCTCAAGTAATAATCTATCCACAATGTCAAGTATGAATCAGAAACTTCATTGAGGACTAACAAACTATGCTCTCGGTCATTGAAGCAATTGCAATTTATCATAACATCGGAAAGAGTCAATATAAGAGCTTCTCATCAAGTCCACATACTCAACTATCATTTAGTCTTTCACAATTGCTAACACTCATGCAATACTTATGGGTATGGAGTTTTAATCGGACACAGAGAAAGACAGGGGCTTATAGTGTTGCCTCCCAACCTTTTACCTCAAGGGTAATGTCAACAATAATAGTTCATGCTCACTTACATCCAATTGGATATATATATCAGGATCTTTCCAACACAAGGTTCTTGCCAAAGGATAAAATGTAAAAAGGAAAGGTGAAGATCACCATGAGTCTTGCATAAGGTATAAGACAAAAGTAAAAGATAGGCCCTTTGCAGAGGGAAGCAGAGGTTGTCATGTGCTTTTATGTTTGGATGCACAAAATCTTAATGCAAAAGAACATCACTTTATATTGCCACTTGTGATATGGACCTTTATTATACAGTCCGTTGCTTTTATTGCTTCCATATCACAAGATCGTATAAAGCTTATTTTCTCCACACTAATAAGTCATACATATTTAAAGTGCAATTTTAATTGCATGCAACAATGACAACTTACTTGAAGGATCTTACTCAATCCATAGGTAGATATGGTGGACTCTCATGGCAAAACTGGGTTTAAGGATATTTGGAAGCACAAGTAGTATCTCTACTCGGTGCAAAGAATTTGCCTAGCATGAGGGAGAAAGGCAAGCTCAACATGTTGGATGATCCATGACAATATACTTTATTTCAGATATAAGAAAACATAACCCATTACGTTGTCTTCCTTGTCTAACATCAACTCTTTAGCATGTCATATTTTAATGAGTGTTCACAATCATAAAAGATGTCCAATATAGTATATTTATATGTGAAAACCTCTCTTTCTTTATTACTTCCTATTAATTGCAACGATGACCAAAACTATGTTTGTCAACTATCAACAACTTTTATTCATCATACTCTTTATATGTGAAGTCATTACTCTCCATAAGATCAATATGATCTCTTTATTTCTTTTTATTCTTTCTTTTTCTTTTATTCCCTCAAGATCATAGCAAGATAGCCAAGCCCTTGACTCAACACTAATCTTTATTATATATAGCTCACTGACTCGATTACATAGAGGAATCATAAAGCAAAACTCAAAACTAGATCATACTAAAACTTTATTCTACTAGATCAAGATATTACCAAAAGGATCGAACTAAGACAAACGATAAAAATAGGAGTCTGATGGTGATACGATACCGGGGCACCCCCCCAAGCTTGGTAGTTGACAAGGGGAGTGCCCATACCCATGTGCTTATGTCTCCTTCTTCGGAGGTGGCGATGATAGAGTTGTTGATGGTGTAGGCTTGTCGTCCATCTTCCAAGGCATAGGCTCACCATCATAGAAGGATGATCGAGTCTCCGGGATCCTCAAATCTGCAGCCAAACTCATCCACTTGATTCTATATTCATACACACAGTTTTTGTTTTGCAGGTCATAGATCTGGGCTTGGAGGTGCTCGATTTTCTCATGAAGCTTGAAGATGGTCTCCCCAATGCTCTTGGCATCTAGCTTGTGGTTGTTGGTGAACTCCGCGATCATCATGTGGTTGGTGTTGAGTCCGCGTTCCACCATCCCTTGGCACTTGAAATCTTGTTGTTCCATTGCTTCGAGTCTTGTCTCCACGCTTCCGGTCCTCCTTGGTCCCTCAACATCGTGGATGTGCAGCACCCCTTCATGCATCTCAATGGTTTGAGGGTGTTGCAGCACCTCCGCGAGGTAGGGGTTGATGACCTTCTCGAAAAACTTGTCCTTGGGAGCGCTTGAAAATGCCATGGTGATCTAGATCTGTCAGAAAAATAGCTCGAAACAAAAACAGAGGATATTTGCATGATACGGTGGTCAAACCTTCGAGAGATTATATAATGAATTTTTTACTGACCAAATGAAGTATCGTGCAAGAAAATGGAGTCCGGAGAGCACACGAGGTGCCCATGAGGCAGGGGCGCGCCCTCCACCCTCATGGACGCCTCGTGTCCTTCCCAGATTACTTCTTGTTTTCCTACTTTCTTAAATATTCCAAAACGGAGAAAAATTGCTATTAGAACTGTTTCGAAGTCGGTTTACTTACCGTACCACATACCTATTCCTTTTCGGAGTTTGGAACATTCTGGAAAGTGTCCCTTATGTATTCCTCCGGGATTACGGTTTCAATCACATTGGTTTCAACATTTATTGGATTACCTAAGATATAATGTTTGATCCTTTGACCGTTCACCACCTTCGGACTTGTGCCTTCGAAGTTGTTGATTTTTATGGCACCAGAACGATAGACCTCCTCGATAACTTAAGGGCCTTCCCATTTAGAGAGAAGTTTTCCTACAAAAATCTTAAATGAGAGTTGTATAGCAAAACATAATCACCTACATTAAACTCACGCTTTTGTATTCTTTTGTCATGCCATCTTTTAATTTTTTTCTTTAAACAGTTTGGCAATGTCATAGGCCTGGGTTCTCCATTCATCAAGTGAGCTAATATCAAATAACCTCTTCTCACCGGCAAGTTTGAAATCATAATTGAGCTCTTTAATGGCCCAATATGCCTTATGTTCTAGTTCAAGAGGTAAGTGACATGCTTTTGCATAAACCATTTTATATGGAGACATACCCATAGGATTTTTATATGCAGTTCTATAGGCCCATAATGCATCATAAAGTTTCTTGGACCAATTCTTTCTAGATCTATTAACAGTCTTTTGCAAAATCAAGTTAAGCTCTCTGTTACTCAGTTCTACTTGGCCACTAGACTGTGGGTGATATGGAGATGCAATTCTATGATTAACATGATACTTAGGAAACATTTTACCAAAAGCACCATGAATAAAATGTGAACCACCATCAGTCATTAGGTATCTAGGGACTCCAAACCTCAGAAAAATAACTTCTTTAAGCATCTTAATAGAGGTGTTATGATCAGCACTACTAGTTGGAATAGCTTCTACCCACTTAGTAACGTAATCAACAACAACTAAAATATGTGTATACCCTTTAGAGGAAGGAAACGGTCACATATAATCAAAGCCCCAAACATCAAATGGTTCAATAACAAGTGAATAATTCATAGTCATTTCTTGACGTCTACTAATATTACCATTTCTTTGACATTCATCGCAAGACAAGACAAACTTACAGGCATCTTTGAAGAGAGTAGGCCAATACAAACCGGATTGCAATACCTTATGCGCAGTTCTATCTCCAGCGTGGTGTCCTCCATAAGCCTCAGAGTGACACTTGCGTAGGATCTGTTCCTGTTCATGCTCAGGTACACAACATCTAATAACACCATCTACTCCTTCTTTATAAAGGTGTGGGTCATCCCAGAAGTAATGTCTTAAATCATAGAAAAACTTTTTCTTTTGCCGGTATGTGAAACTAGGTGGTATAAATTTAGCAACAATGTAATTAGCATAATCAGCATACCATGGAGCAGCATGGGAAGCATTTATGACAGCTAATTGTTTATCAGGGAAGCTATCATGAATAGATAGTGGGTCATCAAGAACATTCTCTAACCTAGACAAGTTGTCTGCAGCGGGGTTCTCAGCTCCCTTTCTATCAATAATATGCAAATCAAATTCTTGTAGCGAGAGAACCCATCTAATAAGTCTAGGTTTAGCATCTTTCTTTTCCATAAGATATTTAATAGCAGCATGATCAGTGTGAACAATTACTTTAGAATCAACAATATAAGATCTGAACTTATCACAAGCAAATACAACTGCTAAAAATTCTTTTTCGGTAGTAGCATAATTTCTCTGGGCACTGTCTAGAGTTTTACTAGCATATTGAATATGATTTAGTTTCTTATCAACTCTTTGTCCTAGAACAGCACCTACAGCATAATCACTATCATCACACATAATTTCAAAGGGTAAATTCCAATCAGGTGGCTGAACAATAGGTGCAGAAATCAAAGCTTTCCTAAGTATTTCGAATGCTTCTACACAATCATCATCAAATACAAAAGGAATATCTTTTTGTAAGAGATTAGTCAGAGGCCTAGAAATTTTAGAGAAGTCCTTAATAAACCTCCTATAAAAACCAGCATGACCAAGGAAACTTCTTATACCTTTAATGTCCTTGGGACATGGCATCTTTTCAATAGCATCAACTTTAGCTTTGTCAACCTCAATACCTCTTTCGGAAATTTTATGCCCCAAGACAATACCTTCATTAACCATAAAGTGGCACTTCTCCCAATTCAAGACAAGACTAGTTTCTTCACATCTCTGCAAAACTCGATCAAGGTTTCTCAAGAATTCATCAAAAGAAGATCCATAAACAGAGAAATCATCCATGAAAACCTCAACAATCTTTTCACAAAAGTCAGAGAATATAACCATCATGCATGTTTGAAAGGTAGCAGGTGCATTACATAAACCAAAAGGCATACGTCTATAAGAAAAGGTACCGAAAGGGCAAGTAAAAGTGGCCTTTTCTTGATCCTCTTTTGACACAGGTATTTGAGAGAAACCAGAGTAACCATCTAGAAAGCAAAAATGTGTATGTTTTGATAATCTTTCTAGCATTTATCAATAAAAGGTAAAGGGTAATGATCCTTTTTAGTAGCTTTATTTAATTTGTGGAAATCAATTACCATCATATAACCTGTTACAATTTTTTGTGGGATCAATTCATCTTTATCATTAGGAACAACAGTAATACCTCCCTTCTTAGGGACACAATGGATAGGACTTACCCACTGACTATCAGCAACGGGATAAATTATACCTGCCTCCAGAAGCTTTAGTATCTCTTTTCTTACAACTTCTTTCGTCTTAGGATTTAACCGTCGTTGGTGATCAACAACCGGTTTAGCGTCTTTCTCCAATTTTATCTTGTGCTGGCATAGAGTGGGATTAATGACCTTAAGATCATCAAGAGTATATCCAATAGTAGCACAGTGCTTCTTCAGAGTTTTCCATAATTTCTCCTCTTCCTGCCCTGAAAGGTTAGCACTAATAATAACAGGATATATCTTCTTTTCATCAAGATAAGCATATTTAAGAGTATCAGGTAGTGTTATAAGCTCAAACACGGGATCACCCTTGGGTGGTGGAGGATTCCCTAGAATTTCAAAAGGCAAGTTGTGTTTCAAAATAGGTCCCTGTTTAAAGAATAGTTCATCTATCTTCCTTCTTTCATTCATAAACATATCATTTTCATGGTCTAGAAAATATTGTTCTAAAGGATCATTAGGAGGCACAACAATGGAAGCAATACCAATGATTTCATCCTTACTAGGCAATTCTTTATCATGGGGTTGTCTACGAAATTTAGCAAAATTAAACTCATGAGACATATCACCCAAACCAATAGTAACAATATCCTTTTCGCAATATATCCTAGCATTAACAGTATTCAAGAAGGGTCTACCAAATATGATGGGACAAAAGGTATCTTGTGAGGAACCAAGAACAAGAAAATCAGCAGGATATTTAACTTTCCCACACAAGACTACAACATCTCTAACAATCTCAACTGGTGAAATAGTATCACTATTGGCAAGCTTAATTGTAACATCAACTTCTTGTATCTCAGTAGGTGCAATATCATGCATAATTTGTTTGTATAAGTAATGAGGTATTGCACTTGCACTAGCACCCATATCACATAAGCCATGATAACAATGATCTCCTATTTTAACAGAAATAACGGGCATGCCTACAACAGGTCTATTTTTATCCTTAGTATCACGTCTAGCAATTCTAGCAACTTCGTCATAGAAGTAAATAACATGCCCATCAATATTATCAGCCAAGAGATCTTTAACCATAGCAATACTAGGTTCAACTTTAATTTGCTCAGGTGGTGGTAGGTGTTCTAGTATTACTCTTACGAATCACAGTTGATGCTTTAGCATGATCCTTTACCCTAATAGGGAAAGGTGGTTTCTCAATATAGGTAGTAGGCACAATAGGATCATTATAAGTGATAGTCTTTTCTTCAACTTTAATAGGTGCAACTACTTTTACTTCATTGGGAGGATTATATTTAAACCACTTCTCCTTAGGGAGGTCAACATGAGTAGAAAATGATTCACAGAAAGAAGCTACTATCTCAGAGTCAAGTCCATCTTTAGTGCTAAATTCATAAAAAGCATTGGTATCCATAAAAGATTTAACACAATCAAACTTAGGTGTTATACCTGACTCCTTACATTCATCGAGATCCCAATTTTCAGAGTTGCGTTTAATTCTTTCCAATAAATCCCATCTTAATTCAATAGTCTTCATCATAAAAGATCCAGTACAAGAAGTATCGAGCATGGAGCGATTGTTGAGAGAAAGTCGAGTATAAATTTTTTGAATAATAATTTCTCTTGAGAGCTCATGATTGGGTTATGAATATAACATTGATTTAAGCCTCCTCCAAGCTTGAGCGATGCTTTCTCCTTCGCGAGGCCAAAAATTATATATATAATTATTATCACGATGAACAAGATGCATAGGATAAAACTTCTGATGAAATTCCAATTTCAATCAGTTTTAGTTCCATGATCCCATATCATCACATAGCCTAAACCATGTCAACGCCTTTCCCTTCAAAGATAAAGGGAATACCTTCTTCTTGATAACATCATTGGGCATACCTGCAAGCTTAAATAATCCACAAACTTCATCCACATAGATTAGGTGCAAATTGGGATGTAATGTTCCATCTCTTGTAAAAGGATTAGCTAGCAGTTTCTCTACCATACGCGGAGGAATTTCAAAGTAAACATTTTTAGTAAGTTCAGTAGGTTGAGGAGCAACTCTTTGCTCTACTGGTTGGGGTGAAGATACCCCGAACAAGCCCCTCAAAGTATTATGTTCCATAGTAACAAGTGACTGTAAATTTCAGCACACTATATAAATTTTTCCTTACCAAAGGGGCTTCACTCCCCGGCAACGGCACCAGAAAAGAGTCGTGATGACCCACAAGTGTAGGGGATCTATCATAGTCCTTTCGATAAGTAAGAGTGTCAAACCCAACGAGGAGCAGAAGGAAATGACAAGCGGTTTTCAGTAAGGTATTCTCTGCAAGCACTAAAATTATCGGTAACAGATAGTTTTGTGATAAGGTAATTCATAATGGGTAACAAGTAATGAAAGTAAATAAGGCGCAGCAAGATGGCCCAATCCTTTTGTAGCAAAGGACAAGCCTAGACAAGTTCTTATATGGAGAAAAGCGCTCCCGAGGACACATGGTAATTATCGTCAAGCTAGTTTTCATCACGCTCATATGATTCACGTTCATTACTTTGATAATTTGGTATGTGGGTGGACCGGTGCTTGGGTACTACCCTTTCTTGGACAAGCATCCCACTTATGATTAACCCCTATTGCAAGCATCCGCAACTACAAAAGAAGTATTAAGGTAAACCTAACCATAGCATGAAACATGTGGATCCAAATCAGCCCCTTACGAAGCAACGCATAAACTAGGGTTTAAGCTTCTGTCACTCTAGCAACCCATCATCTACTTATTACTCCCTCCATTCCTTTATGTAAGGTGTATTATTTCTGGCACGGTGACCAAGGCACATAATTATACACATGTTAGGACGAAATTAACCTTGACAAAATCATTGATTAGCGGTAACTAAATCATTAGGCAAGGAAAGCAAGAGATAAACACAATCAAGAGAGAGATATTTTCCTTTTTCTCTTTACAAGAAAAGATGCATGCAATCCGAGGAGAGATACTCTCCTTTTTTAAGGGGTAGCGATGGAATTATGAGGAATTAGAAGAAATGCACCTTACATTGTTGGAATTTTATCAAAAAACAAATACATCTTATATAAAGGAATGGAGGGAGTACTTCCCAATGCCTTCCTCTAGGCCCAAACAATGGTGAAGTGTCATGTAGTCGACGTTCACGCAACACCACTAGAGGCGAGACAACATACATCTCATCAAAATATCAAACGAATACCAAATTCACATGACTACTTATAGCAAGACTTCTATCATTTCTTCAGGAACAAATGTAACTACTCACAAATCATAATCATGTTCATAATCAGAGGGGTATTAATATGCATTAAGGATCTGATCATATGATCTTCCACCAAATAAACCAACTAGCATCAACTACAAGGAGTAATCAACACTACTAGCAACCCACAGGTACCAATCTAAGGTTTTGGGACAAAGATTGGATACAAGAGATGAACTAGGGTTTGAGAGGAGATGGTGTTGGTGAAGATGTTGATGGAGATTGACCCCCTCCCGCTGAGAGGATCGATGGTGATGATTCCCCCTCTCGGAGGGATGTTTCCCCGGCAGAACAGCTCCGCCGGAGCCCTAGATTGGTTCCGCCAAGGTTCCGCCTCGTGGCGGCGGCGTTTCCTCCCGAAAGCTTGCTTATGATTTTTTCCAGGGTGAAAGATTTCATATAGAAGAAGATGGGCACCGGAGGCCTGCTAGGTAGCCCACGAGGCAGGGGGCGCGCCCAGGGGGTAGGGCCCACCCCCCACCCTCGTGGCCAGGGTGTGGGCCCCCTTTGGTATTTTATTCGCTCAATATTTTTTATTAATTCCAAAAATAACTTTCGTGGAGTTTCAGGACTTTTGGAGTTGTGCAGAATAGGTCTCTAATATTTGCTCCTTTTCCAGCCCAGAATTCCAGCTGCCGGCATTCTCCCTCTTCATGTAAATCTTGTAAAATAAGAGGGAATAGGCATAAGTGTTGTGATATAACGTGTAATAACAGCCCATAATGCAATAAATATCGATATAAAAGCATGATGCAAAATTGGTGTATCACCCAGCAACCCCCCGAGGCCCGTCCACTGTTTAGCCCGATGACACTGGGGGTGGTGGTTAGGGAAGGTATGGTGGACTCACTACCGCCACCCGCTAAGAAGCAAATGAAGAGACCGCCCAGGAAAGGCCCTAAAGGCGCCATAGCTGCTTCAAGCAGCCAGCTGCCTCTAAACCCCCGGGTGGTAGACAGAATACCTGTCGAAGGTAAGTCACGTTTCCATGTCGTCGACAACCCAATCCTACCTGCCAAAGCGCTAGATCACATACTGAACAATGATCTAAAGAGACTCTATAAAGATGTGCTGGCCAGATAGAAAAGCCTTCTGATCGCGAAAGATCCAGGATACCCGCTTTACGCGACTCAGGTGCCGGGTAGGAAGTTGTGCATCGATACCTGACCCGCGAATCAGTTCATCCTGCGATTTGACTACATCTACAACATGTTCCACATGACAGGCTGGATTTCCAGTACATCCGCATGTATGCGCTGTATCTCAACTACTTCATCAGGATGGAGAGCATAAAATATATCTGCAACATGGACCCATACTATATGCATGAGAGCTTCTTGCACTACAAAAAAATACACTTCCGTGATGATACGTGTTTGTCACAGTAGGCCACGTTTTTTGTCATGCATGTACATCCTTGACAAATTTATGATAGAATCAAGATAGTCATACCTGTGCTGTCGTAGAAGTGTTCCATGACATTACCAAAATTATCATCACGGAAGTGTCCACTTCCATGACGATAAATCACGCGTCATAGAAGTGCTTTCGTCAAGGGTGACCGGCACGTGGCATCCACCGTAACGGAATGCCGTTAAGCTATCGGGTCAGGTTTTGAATCCGATAACCCGTTAATAGCCCCGACCAATGGGGATTTTCCACGTGTAAAATCATCATTGGCTGGAGGAAACACGTGTTGGCTCATCGTTGGGACAGATGTCATCCACTCATTGGACGGAAGGTGCCTATGATACATCGACATGTGGCACGGCCCAACAGAGGCCCATTCCTGTGAAAAGGCTGGCCCAGTAAAAATTAGCAGGCCAGCCCATATAAGGCCTACATGTGTCAGGTCCATTCACTAGTGCAGAACCGGGCAATAGCACCGGTTCGTAAGGCCCTTTAGTGCCGGTTCCATAACCGGCACTAAAGTGTGGTCACTAAAGGCCCCCCCCCTTTAGTACCGGTTCAGCATGAACCGGTGCTAAAGGGCAACGACGTGGCACGAGCCAGCTCCGGGGGCCTGGAGCCCTTTAGTACCGGTTGGTAACACCAACCGGTACTATAAGATTTGGGGTTTTTTAGTTTTATGATTTCTTTTTCATTTAATTTTGTGTTTCCATTTTAATTCTTTTTCATTTGCTGGTATTTTACGATACTACACATTGTAAACGTTATGCATATATATATATATATATATATATATATATATATATATATATATATATATAAATAGAATTTCTAGTAGAACCAATCATCGAGTTCAACATGATTGTCATGATATTATAAGCGTTCATATATAACACCACAAAAGCAAATCACTTAAGTTCAGAACGAAGAACACGGACATGAAAGGACAAGTACTAATTAAGAGCAGCATGAAGAACTAGCTAGATCACTCCTGCTAGCTACTCTCTCTCTCTCTCTGGTAAAATAGCATAGAACATGTATAGCTCTCCTGATTGATCATACTGGAGCATGCCGATGAACCTGTCTCCTAATCATGGGCTGCGCTTCTCATTGCTGCCCCCTAGTACTTCTCTGCGATCATTAACAATTTTCCTCCAATCTTTCACTATTAAGCATTCATCGCTTCTAGAAATCCTGAATGCATTCATGTGCAATGCAGGATATCTTGGCCTTAAGCTAACAATTGACATCTGACCTTTAGTCTCGATCCCCTGAGGCACAACTGTCATCGAGAGTCCCTGTTGAAGAACATCGTATAGTACTTAATTAATATACTTAGCAATGAAAGTTTAGCAAAAAAAATATGTATGCAAAATATGCACTGAGGACAAATAGTAAATATCTTACCATCAATCCTAAATAGATGTGACCGTAGTTCAATACCATCACTATTGGTCGCACGTTTTGAGTACTAACATTTCCAAGTGCGGGAAAAAAATTTGTCTTGACAGTATGAAGATCCTCAAGCCATGAAACATAATGACTTATCTCCTTGCAGTTTAGTTCAGCTCCGGGACAATAGAATGTCCTGTCTACCAAGCGCCGGACATGTTTGGTTGAATGGAGATAAGCTGTCAATAGAAATTAGTTGTCAGTTATTTTTGAAATAAGCAATATCAAAGACAAAAATATATTTGAGAAGAACTCACATAATGGTAGAACTGGAGGCGTCTGCACATCGACCCATATGTCTCTATTACCTTCAATATCATCTTCCGGACGAATATCAAAGGTGATAACCATACCAGGCTCAAATGCATAAGCCTTGCATAGTGCTTGCCAAGTTTTGCATTCAAAATAAGTGTACGTGTGTGCATTGTATACTTTGACATTGAAAGTATAACCATCATGCTCAGTTTTCAGGTAAGCTCTCTTCACCTCCATAGTTTCCATATCTTTGAAACCTATCTTATCCAAGACAAAAATTCTTGCATGGCATGGGATGCGCTAGTAGAATAGTGAAAATTAAAAAGTATAAGTCAGGCAAATGAAGCATATATAAGTCATGCTTAATTACGAAAATAGACTTGTCGTTGTGACTTACTGTATCGAATTCGAAAGTCTCATCCAGCTTGATGCTGAATCGCCTACCATCAACAAGGAAATTTTTGTCGCAGTGGCCGCGCTCGTCTTCACAGTATGTGCACATACCGAAATTTTTTCCATCGTCAGACAACATTTCCTATGTTCATATTAGGCGAAACATTAAACACTTACTAATTCAATTAATTCAACTACTTCTATTAATTCAACTAAGCATTTACTAAAAATAAACTAGTTATATTAATTCAATTAGTTCAACAAAGCATTTACTAAAAATAAACTAGTTATATTAATTCAATTAGTTCAACTAAGCATTTACTAAAAATAAACTAGTTCTAATCCCACTTAGGTGAAACATTAAACACTTATTACTATCTAACATTAATTAATATCTAGCCAATTCAAATATATATCTAACTATATTCATCTCTAACAATGGACATTACTATATATTTATATGAACTCAAAATATATATTCATCTCTAACAAGGGTGATCTTTAGTACCGATTGGAGCCACCAACCGGTACTAAAGGCCTCGCGCTACCACCCCAAAGTTTAGTCCCACCTCGCCGGGCGAAGGGCAGCCGCACTGGTTTATAAACCCAGCCGTGGCTCCCTCTTTGAACTCCTCAATATAGCAGGCTTGTGGGCCTAAATTCTGCGCGCTGCCCAGTGAGTCTGCTGGGCCTTTAAGGCCTGTGATTGCACGCCCGTGGCCTAGCAGGCCCACAGGGCAGCGCCCCAATTTTTTATAGTTTTTTCTTTTCTGCTTTATTTTCTTCTATTTATTTCTGCGTAGTTTTTTATATAGTTTTTTCTTTTCTGTTATATTTATTTTCTTCTATTTATTTCTGAGTAGTTTTTCATCTAGTTTGCCAAAATTCAACATTTTCAGAGTTCATTTTGTAGTGATTTTCAATTTCACGGTCATTTTATATAGTTTTTTTCTTTTCAGCTATAGTTTTTTTTTCTGCTATTTTTTCTTTCCTGCAAAACTTGATGGTCAAAGTCTGGAGTTATAACCAAAGTTTAAAAAAAAGAAATGCCGACGTGCAATTAGTTTGTCCGGAGTTGTAATAAGTTATTTTTATAGTTTTTTTCTTTTTTGCTTTATTTTTTTCTATTTATTTCTGCGTAGTTTTTTGTATAGTTTTTTCTTTTCTGTTATATTTATTTTCTTCTATTTATTTCTGAGTAGTTTTTCATCTAGTTTGCCAAAATTCAACATTTTCAGAGTTCATTTTGTAGTGATTTTCAATTTCACGGTCATTTTATATAGTTTTTTTCTTTTCAGCTATAGTTTTTTTTCTGCTATTTTTTCTTTTCTGCAAAACTTGATGGTCAAAGTCTGGAGTTATAACCAAAGTTTTAAAAAAAGAAATGCCGACGTGCAATTAGTTTGTCCGGAGTTGTAATAAGTTATTAAAAATAAAAAAGAGGTGCAATGCTCGTTAATTTGCTTCAAGCCTTTCGGAATAGTGTAAACTGCACTGCGCATAGCTCTGTGCAGTCTGCCATATTCCTGAAGGCTTGAAGCTAAGCAACATGAGCATTGAGCCTCTTCTTCATCGTACACTCAGGGCTTATAAACCGCTCCTAGTCCCTCTCTCTTCGCGAGGTGGGACTAAAAACAGCTTACTAAGAAACTATAGTACTGGTTCATCCATGAACCGGTACTAAAGGTGCTCCTGGGGCCCCAACCTTACCTGACACAACCTCATTAGTACCAGTTTGTGGCACGAACCGGTGCTAAAGGTTCGCCACGAACCGGTACTAAACAGCTCCTCCCGCCTAGCAGTTGGTGCATACTGAATGCAAAAAATATAAGAGCATTTAGATCATGATCTTATATTTCTTTACAGTCTAAATTGTCAATATGATCTTATAACATCAAAAATACTTTGATCATCAATGATCTTTGTGTGTACAATCTGAATTGTCAATATGAGTCATCAACGATTTATAAACCGATGAAGACTCATATTGCGGCCACAAATTCTACACATAGAGTTCATTGAAGACCAAGTGCTTGTGATAGTTTGAGAAATAACATATTTAAGGTGGTAAAAGGCTTGTTAGGGGAGCGAGGTGGGACTAAAAACAGATTGCCATAACCTCATTAGTACCGGTTCGTGGTACGAACCGGCACTAAATGGTGATGGTGGGGCCATAGCCTGACCGCAGGCTGACATAGCCTATTTAGTACCGGTTCGTGGCATGAACCGGTACTAAAGGTTCGCCACGAACCGGTGCTATTGATCGCCGCCACGAACCGGCACTAATGTACACATTAGTGCCGGCTGAAATTTAAATCGGCACTATTGTGCTTCACATTTGACCCTTTTTCTACAAGTGATTTAAGCCCACGGCCCATACGAGATGTGCCAATTCCGCCCGTCAACGGACCGTTAAAGATTTGACATCATTGCAGCCCATCGTCAGTTCGAGCCCATTAACAGCCCGCTATATATTTGGGCTCAATATCGGCCCGATGAGATTTCGACCTGTTAACGACCCATTTAGAGGATGGGCCAATTTTCAGGATGTACATCTTTCGGCCTTTTAGTGACCCATTTAAATGTTGGGCTAATTTCCGGCCCCATGTGTCTTTCAGCCTGTTGACGGCCCATAAATCTGATGGGCCATTTGTTGTCGGACCTGAGTTTCGGTCTTTTAGCGGCCCATTTAAGTGCTGGACCAATTTCTGGCCCGGTGTCACTTTCAGCCTGTTGACGGCCCATAAATTAGTTGGGCCATTTGTACTCGGACCTGAGTTTTGGCCTTTTAGCGACCCATTTAAGTGTTGGGCCAATTCCCGGCCTGTGTGCCTTTCGGCCTGTTAACGGACCATAAATGAGTTGGGCCATTTGCAGTCGAACCTTAGTTTTGGCCTTTTAACGGCCCATGCCCTTCATGGTCCAATACTAGCCTGGTTTCTCTTTCGGCCTGCTAAAGGCCCACAACACAGTTGGGCCATTTACAATACGACCTGACTTTCGCCTCTTAGCGGCCCATGGTCTTCATGGTCCAGTACAAGCCCGCTGTCTCTTTCGGCCTGCTAAAGGCCTACAGTATAGTTCGGCCATATGTAGCCCAAACTTAGTAACGGCCTGTTAACGGCCCATGAAATAAATTGGGGCCACCTCTTGCCCGCTTCGATGTCGGCCTGTTAATGACCCGGTAGGTAAGAGGGTCAACCATTAACTTTCTGCCTAGTAACGGCCCATTAACTTAATGGGCCCACTAAAATTCGCACATGTCTTTAGGCCAAATTAGATAATTTGAGCCCATTACGAGGAGCAATTATGCACAGGACCAAAACCGATCAAGCAAAGGTACGACATACAGGGAATAACGTTGCTCATCCAACATATATTACAAGAAATTACATCCACTCGGCAATCAAAGATTATTGCCAGTGCAAATAAATGAGCAGAACCTAACCATCTACAATGTCACAATCTGCAACCTCAACATAGATGACGCCCATAAGCATGTGGGCAAGTTCTTTTTGCTTTGCTACACTGTCTCTGGAAACATTAATCAGTTGTTGTGTCGCACGACTCTGCACCTCCGATTCATCCACCATTTCCATCATTGCTTCAGCCATTAATTGGTTCACAAACATACATTTATTCCGTTGCATTCGAGACAGAGGATACTGAACAGATTCAGATGGCGATTTTGGTAGGCTTGTATTATTGATAGTGGAGAGTGTCTCGACCACTGCATCATAACATAAATTAGGACGGGAACCAAATAGATTAATCATGAGTTATTGCCATATTACCTGGCCTAGATTTACTGGAAAGAAACAATGGGGTTGCCTTGCTGTTTTCAGAGTTTGTCTTCTTATCTTCAGTAGCCTGCATAAAATTAACACACTAGCATTTCTATCATTGGCCAAGTCAGATAATAGGAAAGCAACATTGACACAACGAACGTTTGGCAACTACCCTACACCAAATTAACACAATATGGCACAGCTATCATCAACCAGGTAAGGTAGCACGAAAGCAACATTGACACAATGAATGAATGGGCAACCAGAGAAGCACTACAATTCAGTAATGTGCGTGATATGAGATAGTACATTCATGCAGCTCAATATGCAAAACTACTAGGCAGTTTTCCTTACAAAAATCAACATTGGCGCTGTAAGTGCATCTAGTGCCACCCCTAGTTTTGTTTTGGAGTATTCACGACAAACGTGGTTGAGGGACTAATGTGTTTATGAGAATTGCAGGATAACACATGTATTAGTCCCTCCTTGATTCGGTTTACCTACCGGAGATGACCCCTAAAAATGTATGAAGACATTGAAGATAATGGTGGTACGTGAAGACATTCAGACTGAAGACTATGACAGAAGAAGACATTGAGTGAAGACTATGGAGCGCGAAGACTTAGTAGTTTTGTTGTTTCTTTTCTTCTTTGTTGAGTCATAGGAACCACCACACTGTTAAGTGGGGTCCAAGTGAACAAAGTCAGAGTGACTGAAGTGATGCTCAACCAAATCCTATGTCTTAGAGCGAAGACAATGAGAGCAAATCTTATCCAGAGTCGGATAAGTCAGCTTTACTTGTAGCCCAAGTCAAGTTGTCGCGTGTGTTTGAAATCTGACCATTGTGACACGTGTCAGTTCCTTAGTGACCCAGGGTCAATTCGGACAAATCAGGTCGGGTAGCCCAATGGCTATAAATAGCCCACCCCCTACACCATAAATTGGTGGCTGCTCAAAGTTAGATACGGCTTTTGTCGTTTGAGAGCAACCCACCTCCGAAGCCTTTGAGAGAGAGAATCCTTGCGAGGACAAAGACCAAACCACCCAGAGCCCAGAGAGTGTTTGGCATCACTGAAGTCTTTCTGTCCGCGTGATCTGAAGACTTGTTACACTTGAGGACTGTGAATCCTCCAGCCGGTTGGGCGTCATGTTCTGAGCATCCAAGAGTCATTGTGGATTGCCGGTGAACGAAGTCTGTGAAGGTTTGGAAGTCTACCTTGAAGACTTACCAGAGTGATTGGGCGGGGACTGTGTGTCCTTAGCTCAAGGGGAATAAGGTGAAGACACGGTCTTCTGAGTTCAATCTCATCCTCCCTAACCAGACATACAGTTGTCACATCAACTGGAACTGGTCGAACAAATCCTTGTCTTCACAACACACTAGTTCTATCTCTTACTCTCCTTACTTACAGTTTGTCTTTGTGAAGTCATTGCCTGATTGCTCTGTCTGTTTGACTTCACTATGTGACTACTTGTTCTGATTGGCTTCATACTATCTTCCACCCCGATCCTTACTACCTAGCTGCTATTAGTCTTCATGCTTTCACTTCATTGAATACTTGAGTATGGTTTGTCTAGTGTAGTCAACCTTCCGCTGCATACGAATAGTGTTGTTTCTCCTGTTTGTCTTCGAAACTCCCATGTTTTGAAGACGTTCATAAAAATTGCCTATTCACCCCCCTCTAGTCGATAACTAGCACTTTCAATTGGTATCAAAGCAAGGTACTCCCTTGTTCTGTGTGATTCGGTTTAACCACATGGAGTTTAGCTATGTCGACTGCAGGGATAACCAAGGTCTCCGCTGCGTGTCCCATCTTTGATGGCACTGAATATCCCTACTAGAAGAATAGGATGCGCATGCATCTTGAAGCCATTGATGTCGATCTGTGGTATGTCGTCAAGAATGGCATTCGCAAGACTGGTGAAGGTGTCACCCCCACTGATGTGAAGAAGTTCGTTCAACTGGATTCTACCGCCAAGAACAACATCTGTGGTCATCTGACCAAAGGGCAGTATGGCCGTGTGAGCGCTCTGGAAACGTCGAAGCTAGTCTGGGACTAGCTCTCCAAGGTCAATGAAGGCCTCTCAACACAACGTGATCAACAAATCAATACTCTTCGCAACCTCTTCAACTGCTTCAAATGGCACGACAACGAGAATGTCCAGCTCACGTTTGATTGCCTCACTGATATCACCAATGAGCTTAGTGCACTCAGTGTAACTGACATTACAAAGCATGAAATTGTGAAGACACTGCTGAGATCTCTCGACAGCTCATTTGACAGCTTAGCCCTGATGATACAAGAACGCCCTGACTTCAAGACACTCAATCAGTCTGACATACTCGAGAGGCTCAACACACATGAGTACCAGCTATATGAGAAACGAGATATCTATGGCCCCAATTACGGCCGAACTCGTCCTTAAAGGCAAAGGCCGCGGCTTCCTCATCTGGAGAAGAATCTGACTGCAATTCTGATGATCCTGAAGACATTGGAAAGGAGCTTGCTATGCTTGTGAATAAGTTCCAGAGATTCACCAGGAAGAAAAACTTCAGAAAGTCTTCATGATCCAGCTCAAGGGACGATGAAGCTTCCACCCATGACAACAAGAAAAGAACTTGTCACAACTGCAAGAAACCTGGCCACTACATCTCTGAATGTCCACAGTGGGACAATGAGAAGAAGAAAAAGAAGAACAAATAATATGATTCTGATGAAAAGAAGAAGAAGAAATCCTCAAAGTCTTCTTCCAAATCTTTCTCTAAGTCTTCTTCACACAAGAAGAGCTCATCAGGCATGGCACGTGCTTTTGTTGGCAAGGAAATGGATTCAGAGGAGGAGTCTGCTTCTGAGGAGGAAGTGGTGGAGTCTGAGGAGGAGTCTGACTCTGGTATCGCAAGTTTGGCTCTAGCTACAGCCTACATCGCCAAGTCCATCTTCAACACTAAAGACAATGACTCCGTCACCAACAGTAATGACAAGAACGACTCGACTCCCACCTACTATTTCATGGCACGTGGTGCCAAGGTAAACTCTCGCGATGCTTACTTTCAAACATCAAGTGAAGATGACTCTGATGGTGAATCCAAACCCAGCTACAAAAAACTTGCTAAAATTGCAACTGAAAAATAGAAAGCTATGGAACATATTCAAAAACTGTTAGACAAAAGCGATGACCTGTTGGACGTGGAAATGACTAAGACTCAGTCCTTAATTGAAGACATAAAAAATCTTCATGTTAAGTACCAGGAACTTGAAGGTCGTCATGAAACCCTATCAACATCTCATGAAAAGCTTTCCTACAGTTATCTTCAAAGGAAGCAGGAACTTGAGAAATTGAGATCGGATCATGAAGATCTTCAAAAGGAGAACGAGTCACTTTGCGCTCAACAGATCAGTCCCGCTCAGGAAGGATTTGAACCACCATGTTTAAAATGCATTGAGCATGATAACGCTGCTTCTGTTGCTGGATGTTCTACTGCTCCTGTTGCAATATCTTCAACAACTAATGTGGTAACTAAACCCTCTATTGAGGATACCACTACTATTGCTGATGAGAATGTCAGGTTGAAGACACTGATTGAGACAGGGATGTACAAAAGCCTCAAAGGGCATCAGACATTATGTGATGTCCTCAAAAAGCAGATTCTGAACCGAAACCCTAGAAAAGAGGGTATTGGGTTCGAGAGGAAAATGAATGTTGATGGGTCATACTAGAAGCCTGAGCAGTATCCCAAAACCACATGGGTTGCTGCAAAGGAACCTTCAGTAGATCCATCCACCTTATCTGGTTTCACTTGCGCTAACCCTATTATCATTGATGAATCCTTTGATGCAAACTATAAACTGTTTAAGGATCAAAATGGTGAAGTGTTTGCCAGGTATATTGGTACTAACTGCAGGAATGGTCCGCCTATGAAGAAGATCTGGGTACCTAAACAGTGTATTGAGAATCTTCCTGTGAATGTCATCCTGACACCACCAAGGAAGAAGACAAATCACAGACCTATGGCTTCATATGGCCGAAAGGCTTCATACAGATACATGACTCACCTGAGTCACCCTAATGCCAATGTTTTGCAGGGAAACCATACTCAGACTTATGAAGATGAGCGTGTGTCTTCAAACCGCTATGTTCATAGAACTAAGAACTTCTCTGCTTATTCATATGAGTATTGTTCTCCTCCTGCAAGGCTATTTGCTAGGGCTCCAATGACAAAGTTCTCAGATGCTGCACTTAGACTCATTGCTTCTAAGCCACCCCTGAAGATGTGGGTGGTTAAGAAGAACTAACTTTCTTTTGCAGAGAAAGGTATCCAGCCGGAATTCAAAGGCGTCCGATGCTATTGCTGGAGACCTAAAACACATTTTGGGACGCAAGATAAAATGCCTAAATGATCTTACTATGTATTTCATATCTGAATCGCTTACCTGTCATACTATCAGTCCTAACCTTGATCTAAGATTTGATAATCCTCTTGTGCGTCAAATGTTTATGCTTCACAACGCTCTTTGTTAAGCCTGTCCTCCTAACTGCACTGTAGGCCACGACACCTCGTGCTTCAGAATGGATTATGGACAGTGGATGCACTACTCAAATGACTGGCGATTGAAGTCTTCTGATTGATTCAACGCTGCGTCCATCAGACAAGAGCCACATCACATTTGCTGACACTGGTAAAAGCAATGTATTGGGCCTAGGTAGAGTTGCAATCTCAAGGGATCAGCACATGGACAAAATGATGCTTGTTGAATCCCTTGGTTTCAACTTAATGTCGGTCTCAATGCTTTGTGACTTAAACATGATTGTGCTATTTGGAAAATATCGTTGCCTTGTACTAATGGAATCTGACAAGTCTCTAGTCTTCGAAGGGTACAGGAAAGATGATCTGTATATGGTAGATTTCTCAGCAGGTCCACAGATGGCCGTATGTCTTCTTGCAAAAGCTTCAGAATGCTGGCTTTGGCATCGAAGGCTAGGGCATGCTGGAATGAGGAACTTGCACACTCTCGCGAAGAAGAAGCATGTTGTGGGCATTGAAGGCGTCAAGTTCAAGAAGGATCATTTATGTGCCGCCTGCGAAGCTGGAAAGATGACAAGAGCCAAGCATCCCTCGAAGACTATCATGACCACGTCTCAACCCTTCAAGCTGCTGCACATGGACTTATTTGGCCCTACTCACTATTCCACTCTCAATGCTACTGCCTGCCTCTATGGCTTCGTCATTGTTGATGATTACTCTCGATACACATGGGTGCATATAATCCTCTACAAGACTGAAGTGCAGGATGTCTTCAGACGTTTTGCCAACCGTGCCATGACGAACTACGGTGTCAAGATTAAGCACATCAGAAGCGACAATGGCACTGAGTTCAAGAACGCCGGCCTCGACCTCTACCTGGATACCATGGGTATCACTCATGAGTTCTCTGCTCCCTACACACCTCAGCAGAATGGCATCACCACGCACAAGAACAGAACTCTTATTGAGATGGCACAAATGATGCTTGATGAGTACAAGACTCCGTGAAAGTTCTAGCCTGAAGCCATTGACACTGCATGTCACATCATCAACCGTGTTTATCTTCACAAGCTTCTGAAGAAAACTTCCTACGAGCTTCTAACTGGTAAGAAGCCAAATGTAAGCTACTTCGGAGTATTTGGTGCTAGGTGCTGGATCAAGGATCCACATCACACTACAAAATTTGCACCAAAAGAGCATGAAGGTTTTATGCTTGGTTATGGAAAGGACTCGCACTCCTACAGAGTCTTCAACCTCTTTCACTATAAAGTGGTTGATACTGTGGATGTGCGGTTCGATGAAACTAACGGCTCGCAAAGAGAGCACCTTCCAAATGTGCTAGATGAAGTACCTACCAGTGAATCAATCAAGCTAATGGGAACAGGAGAGATCATACCATCAAATTCCCAGCCTGAAGAGGAACTCATTATTTCTGCACCTGATCAACCTGAAGACTATGCTCAGCCTGAAGACAATTCCCCAAATAATGACAATGATCAGCAAGAGCAAAATCTTCGTCCTGCTCATCCTCGTGTGGCAAATGAAGTACATATTGAGAAGATGATTGATAGCCTCAATGCACCTGGTCCACTCACTCGTTCAAGAGCCACACAAAGAGCAACACAACTCACCAATTTTTGTGGACACTTTGCATTCGTCTCAATCTTAGAACCCACAAAAGTGACTGAAGCTTTCATGGAACCTGAATGGATTCAAGCCATGCAAGAAGAGCTTCAACAATTTGAGTAGAACAATGTGTGGGAACTGGTCAAGCGTCCTGATCCTCGGAAGCACAATATCATTGGCACCAAATGGATATATCGCAACAAGCAAGATGAACATGGTCAAGTGGTCAGAAACAAAGCTCGTCTAGTTTCTCAAGGCTACACTCAAGTGGAAGGGATTGACTTTGATGAAACTTTTGCTCCTGTGGCAAGGCTTGAAGCTATTCGCATACTGCTTGCCTATGCAAATCATCACAACATTCTCCTATATCAAATGGATGTGAAGAGTGCTTTTCTCAATGAAAGATAGAAGAAGAAGTATATGTTGCACAACCACCTGGCTTTGAAGATCCAAAACATCCTGATATGGTGTACAAGCTCAACAAGGCACTGTATGGCCTCAAACAAGCCCCTCGCGCTTGGTATGATATGGTCAAGGACTTCCTGAAGAGCAAAGGCTTCAAACCTGGTTCATTGGACCCTACTCTCTTCACGAAGACTTATGATGGTGAACTGTTCGTGTGCCAAATATATGTGGATGACATTATCTTCGGCTGCACCAACAAGAAATATAGTGATGAGTTTGGTCATATGATGCAAGAGCAATATCATATGTCCATGATGGGAGAGCAGAAGTTCTTTCTCGGTCTTCAAATCCGTCAGCAACGCAACAGCTATCGGATTTCGGGTTCCGGAAGACCCTTGAGGTTCGAACACTGGGGTGCGCGCGGAGATTACGCCCCCTGCCTACCTGCTCCTCACCGAATCGCTAGGATCTAAACTACCAAAGGATCAACACAAGAGACACAAGGTTTATACTAGTTCAGGCCACCATTGTGGTGTAATACCCTACTCCAGTGTGTGATGTGATGGATTGCCTCTTGGGCCGATGATGAACAATACAAGGAAGAACAACCTCGCGAGGGTCTGTTCTTGGCTGGTGCGATGAACTGCTAGGATGAGTTCAGTCGCCCTATCTCTCTCTCTTTCTACTCTAGATGTATGCCAGATACCAGATGCCTCTACCCTTGGGGTGGCTGGTCCTATTTATAGGCAAAGGCCCTGGGCCTCTTCCCAAATATTGAGCGGGAAGGGCGCTAACAATTGGCCATTTTGAAGGGGAACAGCGGGTACACTTATCCTGACTAAAGATGGTCCTCGCCTGTCAAAGGCTCTGGTGGTGATGCCGGCTTGGGCTCCACGGTGACCTCCATCCTGCCATTGGACTGGTCTAGGTCTTGTTGCACCGAAATGGATGCCTTTGCTTGATGCTCTCGCCTGCGCTTGCTCCCTTTGCACCAAAGAGGAAAGGAGGACACTGCACCGGCTGGCGCCCGAATGGCGCCCTTGGTCGTCATGGCTTGCGTCATGGGCACCTCGCGAGGTACCCCGCCTTGAACTCTCCGCCACCTTGCGAGCCAGCCTAATGAGGCCGCGCCTGAGGAAGCTCCTTGTCGTCCGCCCCGCGAGGCTTGGCCCCTCGCGAGGGTCTTGAGCTTGTGTTGATGAAGATGGGATGCACTGGGCCCCCTTTTGAGCCACGCCGCAGGCCGCAGGCAGGCAAGTCGGGGACCCCCGTTCCCAGAACGCCGACAGTAGCCCCCGGGCCCATGACGCGCCCGGACTTGGCCGTGCAGAGAGGCAAAAGGGGCAAGTGCGAGGCGTCGCGGGCCCTAACAGCCTGCAGCCTTGGGCGCCGCGTGGCGGTTGATTGGACATGGGTGGCACCGTTCCCCCATGATGCCTCGGCAACTGCGTGAGCTGTCAAGTCCCTGCATGCAAAAATTGGTCATGATTACCTGCGATCGTGGAAGCCGACGGTTGGCCTCCTCTGGCTATAAGTACGGAGCGGCGAGCCACTCCAGTTCATCTTCCTCTGCTACTTCTCCTCTCCTTCGTCTCCGCCACTGCTCCGTCTCGCCGCCATGGCTCCAATACGCCAGTTCTCCGCGGAAGAGAAAGGGAAGGCCCCCCGAGAGGGCCCTGACCCACTTCCGCCAAAGAAACGGTTGATCCTCTGCCGACGAGATGAGGGCGCGCGGCAGGAGGTGTCGAGGCCTTGGTGCGAGCGGCTGCCGCCAGGGTTTTCGCTGCCCTTGTACGCCCACCTTGAGGGCCCTGCCGGAGCTGGTGCTAAGCGCCGTGGACGACACCGCCGTCGGCGTCGGCGGGTTACGGCGGTGCGTGTTGTCCCTCCGGGAGTTCACGCCGAGGGCTCCTCCTGAGAGTTTGTGCTCCACGCCGCCAAGCCTCCCTGATCTTGGATCCTCCTTCCTCCTTCCTTCGCCTTCGAGATCCCGCCTAGGGGGCCTTTCAGGCTCTGGCTGCAGCACGCCGATTGCCAGACTCCTGCGACCGATGCGGATGTCGAGGTCGTCCCTCTGGGTGAGGTCTTCATGACTCGAGGCTGGGGCAAGGTCTCCCGGGTCTGCAGGACAAGGGGCGCCCTCGCGATCCATCTGGAGTACGATGGTGCTTCGGTGATATCCTTCAAGGTCTTCGACGCGGAGGGTCGCCGGCTGGAGTGCTGCCCCGGGAGAGGCGGTCGGGACCATGCTGCGGTGGGAGAGAGGCCGGCCAACCGCTCCCTTGGCAGCTCCTCAGGCGATGAAGGCGCCGGAGGATCCAGCGACTCCGCCAAGCTCTTCGCAACTCCAGAGACGAGCGACGACAGCTACGAGCCCCCGAGCCTGCGCCGTTCTCAGAGCAGGGCGAGCTCATCAGGCCGTCGCCGCCCCTGATCTGGATGGGGTTGGCACCGGTGCTGGATGGCCCATTGTTGATGATGGCGTCTGCCGTGACGGTTCCTGTAGTTAGGACTCTTTAGGATGTGCGTCTTTTGTCCCTGCGAGGAGCCAAGAATACGCCTCGTGGGGGCTTGTAAGGTGTCTATAATTTCGTGTGTCAATATGATCCTTACCGTGAAGTGGTGCGAGATGCTTATTCCGTCTTAGCTTAGTTTCTTCCTTTCAGACCTCACAAGGGCTCGGTGCTCTGCGCCGACAGGTCCCAGTCCCAAGGCGGCTTCAGCCGTCGCTGGTATGCCAGGTCGCGATGCCGTGGTCAAGGCCAGGAGGTGAGCGGCCCGGGGTCCAGTAAGAGCCCCTAAGTCGCGATGCTCAGGAGGTCCCCTTTAGCACTCAAGCAGCCATCATTTGGTGAGAAAGGAATGTGACGTTGCTAACATGGGATCGCATTGGATGTGGTGACGGTGCTGTGATAGTTAATGTTCTCGTAGAATGACTTATCTCGTGGGTCAGGAAACGCTTCCTGGTGAGGGGCTAAGCTCGTGCCCTGGCTGGCGAGGGGTTGCTTGGTGAGGTCCTCACGTGCTCCTCCCCTCTCGCCTTCGCTCCCCTTTCTGCTCTATGTCCTCGGGTCCCGGCCCTCGAGCTGGTCTTAGCCGTCGCTGGCATGCCAGGTCGCGATGCCATGGACATGACCAGAGGGTGAGGGCTGGAGGGCCAGTAGGAGCCCTGAGTCGCGATGCTCAGGCACCCCCCCTTCAACGTGCAAGCGGTTCGCGCAGGCGAGAGTGAAGAAGACACCGTGAGGGCCTCGCCTGATGATGCTCCCTGGAGGGACCCTGCAGGCTTAACAGAAAAGGAACGAGAGTTCGCCATGACAATCGACAGTTAGCCGTTAACTGCTTTGGAGAGGCGACGAGGCGCAAAAGGCCTGGCGGGGTGCACTGGGGCACCCGTGAACCAGCGCTGGGCTCACGGGGCCCGTCCCCAAGGCGGGTTGCGCCTGACTCTGGGCCTTATCTTGGAGTGTGTTCCTACAAAATTGGCTAGATGCCGGTGCTCTATGTCCTCGGGTCCCGGCTCTCGGACTGGTCTCAGCCGTCGCTGGTATGCCAGGTCACGATGCCGTGGACAAAACCAGAGGGTGAGGGCCGGAGGGCCGGTAGGAGCCCTGAGTCGCGACGCTCAGGCACCCACCCTTTAACGCGCAAGCTTTCGACATCCAAGAAGAAAAGGTACCGTGAACGGGCACCAAATAACAAGCATGATGGGTCAAAAGCATGGCCCTAAGATAAATGCAAAAGGGATACATGCCACTGGGTCTGACCCGAGCAGCTTGGGGATAATGCAGCCCGAGGGGCGCCCCCAACAGAGTAAGCTAAGAACATGAAACAAAAAGGATACACGCCGCAGGGACGGACCCACGCGGCCTGGGAATAATGCGGCCCTGAGGGCGCTCCCAGCTGGAAATGAAACTTGAAAGATGTCACCTGATGTTGCTGAAGACGAAGGGATGTTGATGTAGCAGACTCGGTGGGCTGCGGGAGCCGATCCTCACGAGCCCCCAGGCCCTTGGGCCTCGGGAGGCTCTTGAGGCGCTGGCGGCTCCTCGCGTACCATCTCCATCTCCACTAGGGCTGCGGTGCGCCTGACATCTCGAGCCTCCAGGATGGCCCTCATGAGGCGCTGGTACGCGGCAGCCGCATTCGGCAAGCCATAAGGCATGCGAACGTAGCTGTGGGGCGGACCCTCGTAGCGACCCACTTGCGAAGGCCAGAGGCGCTCCTGAGACGCGGCTTGGTTGAGCCCTGGTATGTCGATGCAGACGTGCAGCCCACCATCCTCGCTTGGATGGGGGGCCACAGCAGGCAGGCGGCGGCTGCCTCTCATGACTCTTGACTCCTGTAGCTCCTGAATGGCCATGCTGACGAACTCTTGCGGGTTTGGCCCTCCTTGCCTTGCTCCTTCTTGAGGGAAACGTGCTTCGAAACACGCCTCCATGTGGTGCCCTAGCGCCTCCCTCGTGACCTTGGCAAGGTCGGCGGCCCTCCAGGGGAGAGCCCCCGAGCCTTGCCTGAGGGGGGCGCCGGGCGCGCCTCCCTATGTGATAGAAGGAGGTTCCCCCTGAGCAGGCGCGGGCCTTGAGGGGCCTGCCTCCTGAGGGACCGGGCTGGACGATGTCTTCTTCTTCTTGGGGGCGGCCTCGGGAAGCCTCTTACTTCCGCGGTCCGGGTCTTCCAGTGACGCGGCCTGAAAGGCTCGCTCCAGGGAGCACACTGCGTCTCTCTCTTCGCAGGGCACCGTGATGACTCCGCCACTTCCTAGCATCTTGAGAACGTTGTAGCCGTGGTGGGTCACGGCCATGAACTTGGCCAGAGCTGGGTACCCGAGGATGGCGTTGTACGGCAGGTGAATGTGGGCGACGTCGAAGTCAATGAGCTCGGTGCGGTAGTTGTCGTGTGCCCCGAAGGTGAGAGGGAGGCGAACCTGCCCGGTCGGGACCGTGGAGCCGTCGGTGACTCCGGAGAAAGGCTTGGTTGGCTGAAGCTGATTGTAGGGCACTTGGAGATTGTTGAACGTTTCCACAGACAGGACGTTGAGCCCTTCCCCGCCATCGATGAGGGTCTTGGTGACTAGCACGTTGCTGATGATTGGGGAACAGAGCATCGGGAGGACTCCGGCTGTAGCCGCACACTTGAGCTGATCCACAGATCTGAACGTGATGATGCATGCCGACCACCTGAGAGGGCGTGTGGCCTCGAGCTTGGAAAGGACTGCATTTACTTCACGGCGAACTTCTTGAAGATGCGTTGGGAGGCTGGGGCTTGAGCTCCGCCCATGATGCAGGCGATCGCGCGCGGCTCCTGGAAGCCCCCAGCCCCCTCGTCCTGATGACGGTCCTCGTTTCTTCTTGGCTGCGGTGGCAGCGAGGGGAGGCCTGCGTTCCCTTGCGGGCGATCCTCGCGAGGTTGATCCCTCTAGCCTCCCTCGCGAGGCGGGTCCTGCCAGCGATCCTCGCGAGGTTGGTCGCGCTACCCCTGGCGTGGGCCGCGGTCTTTCCAGCGTCCTGCGTTCCTTCCTCCTCCCTGGTCGTAACCCCGGTCGTTGCGGTCGGGACGTCGGCCGACCCTTCCTTCACACACGACACGGAGCTCTTGGCATTCATTGGTGTTATGGGTGTGGACGTCGTGGTACACGCAGTACCGACTGCCCTTGGAGGGTTCGGGCTGATCTCTGCCCCGCTTGATGTCTGGCTCTGCCGCGAGCAAGGCAGCCCCCTTGCACTTCACGTCCTTGGCCTTGGGCTTCTTCTCTTCTAGGTCTGCGGCAGGCAGCTTGAGGAGCGAGAGGCGTCCCTCCTCAGCCCTGGCGCACTTGGTCGCCAAGTTGAATAGCTCCAAGGAGGTGCACAGGTCTTCATACATCGCCAGCTCCTCCTTCATCTTGAAGTCGCGCACGCCTTCGGAGAAGGCTGAGATGATGGACTCCTCCGTCACCTTAGGGATCTTGAGGCGCGCGTTGTTGAAGCGTTGGATGTACTTCTGCAGGGTTTCCCCTGGCTGCTGCTTGATGCGGCGCATGTCGCTCACCGCGGGTGGTCGGTCGCGAGTACCCTGGAAGTTGGCAATGAAGCGGGTGCGCATCTCGTCCCAGGAGGAGATCGTGCCAGGTGCCAGGTTCAGGAGCCAGGTGCGGGCCCCGTCCTTGAGCGCCATGGGAAACCAGTTCGCCATGACCTTCTCGTCTCCGTTGGCGGCCTCAATGCCCAGCTCGTAGAGCTGGAGGAACTCTGTAAGGTCAGCCGTGCCGTCATAGCGGGGAGGCAGGTCCGGCTTGAACTTGCCAGGCCACGCGACGCTGCGTAGCTCGGGGGTGAAGGCGCGGCAGCCTGCCGTGGCCACAGGAGGCCTTGGGTGACGAAGAGCCTGGTCCTGCGGGTCCCCATGCGCTGCAGCTGGGAGCAGCGCGGGGTCTTGACGTGCTGGAGCAGGAGCGTGGTCGGCACGAGTCGGAGCAAGGAGTGCCCGAGCAGCTTCTCGGGGGCGCAGGACTTCTTGGCAGCTCTGCTCCTGCGTGCTGGCGCCTGACGGGGCGGGTTTCACTCAGGGGCCACGCGCCTTGGAGCCAGGGCGCCTTCTCGAGGGGGAGGCGGCTGAGGCACCCCAGGAGCTTCATTGCCCGCGCAGGGCGGGGCGCGGGGGAGCTGCCAGCGGCGCGGACGACCTCGGCGACTCGGTTGAGCCACTCCTCATAGACGTCGTCGATTCGGCGGTAGTGCAGGAGCTCGTTTGCCGCGATGAGCGCAGCTCGGGCCTCCATGGCCGTGTGGGGCGCGCAAGACGAAGAACCAGCAGGAGTGAGCGAGGGTGTAGCAGTGCGGCCGTCTCGCCTCATGGATGGGTGCTGGGATGATGCTTGTTGCTCGTTCCCCGCCGGGCTGGTAGCGGCGTTGACGGCAGGTGACGGGGAACGACGGGGGTGCCCGCCGACAAGGGCCGTCTGGGCGACGCGGGAAGCGAGGGCAGCGCGGCGCTCGGCGCAGGCCCGACGAGCGTCTGACATGGACGCGATGGTCAGAGAAGAACATGGCGACGGGAAACGACATCCGGCGCACCCCTACCTGGCGCGCCAAATGTCGGATTTTGTGTTTCGGCAGACCCTTGAGGTTTGAACACGGGGGTGCACGCGGAAATTACGCCCCCAGCCTACCTGCTCCTCACCGAATCGCTAGGATCTAAACTACCAAAGGATCCACACAAGAGACACAAGGTTTATACTGGTTTAGGCCACCATTGTGGTGTAATACCCTACTCTAGTGTGTGATGTGGTGGATTGCCTCTTGGGCTGATGATGAACAATACAAGGAAGAACAGCTTCGCGAGGGTCTATTCTTGGCTGGTGCGGTGAACTGCTAGGAGGAGTTCAGTCGCCCTATCTCTCTCTCTTTCTACTCTAGATGTATGCCAGATACCAGATGCCTCTACCCTGGGGGTGCCTAGTCCTATTTATAGGCAAAGGCCCTGGGCCTCTTCCCAAATATTGAGCGGGAAGGGCGCCAACAATTGGCCATTTTGAAGGGGAACAGCAGGTACACTTATCCTGACTAAAGTTGGTCCTCGCCTGTCAAAGGCTCTAGTGGTGACGCTGGCTTGGGCTGCACGGTGACCTCCATCCTCCCGTTGGACTGGTCTTGGTCTTGTTGCACTGAAAGGACGCCTTTGCTTGATGCTCTCGCCTGCGCTTGCTCCCTTTGCACCAAAGAGGAAAGGAGGACACTGCACCGACTGGCGCCCGACTGACGCCCTTGGTCGTCATGGCTTGCGTCATGGGCACCTCGCGAGGTACCCTGCCTTTAACTCTCCGGCTCCTCGTGAGCCAGCCTGATGATGTCGCGCCTGAGGAAGCTCCTTGTCATCTGCCCCGCGAGGCTTGGCCCCTCGCGAGGGTCTTGAGCTTGTGTTGATGAATATGGGCTGCGCTAGGCCCCCTTTTGAGCCACGCCGCAGGCCGCAGGTAGGCAAGTCTGGGGACCCCTGTTCCCAGAACGCCGACAACGGCATCTTCATATCTCAAGAAAAATATCTCAAAGATTGCCTGAAGAAGTTTGGAATGCAAGACTGCAAAGGATACACGACACAAATGCCAACCAAAAGTCTTCTGGGTCCCGACGACAATGGTAAAGTATTCAACCAAAAGGTATACCGCTCCATGATTGGTTCTTTGCTTTATTTATGTGCATCTAGGCTAGATATAATGCTTAGTGTTTGCATAATTGCCCGATTCCAAGCGGCACCAAAGGAATCACATCACTTAGCTGTGAAGCGAATACTTCGATATTTGGCTTACACCCCAACACTAGGATTATGGTATCCAAAGGGCTCAGAGTTTGATCTAGTTGGATTCTCAGATGTTGATTATGCTGGTGACAAGGTTGATCGCAAGTCCACATCAGGCACATGTCACTTTCTGGGACGATCACTTGTCTGTTGGTCTTCAAAGAAGCAGAACTGTGTATCTCTCTCCACTGCTGAATCCAAATACATTGTTGCTGGATCATGCTGTGCTCAGCTTCTCTGGATGATGCAAACTCTCAAGGACTATGGTATACATCTGAAGAATGTGCCTCTCTACTGCGACAATGAGAGTGCCATCAAGATTTCCAATAATCCAGTTCAGCACTCGAAGACAAAGCACATTGAGATTCGTCATCACTTTCTCAGAGATCATATTATGAAGGAAGATATTGATATCATTCACATCAACACTGAAGAGCAATTGGCTGATATCTTCACAAAGCCTTGGATGAGAAAAGGTTTTGCAAGTTGCGGTGTGAGCTAAATATCTTGGAATCGTCAAATGTCCTGTGAATTGGACACACATCCTAACACTTATGCATTTTGATGACTTAGATGTGCAACACACGAAGTAACATATATCTTCAATCAATGAAGACATACATTCCAAGTGTGAATACATTAATGCGGAATTTGACTTCGGAGCGCCATGATAATTGTGCACCGTGTCTGGGTCTAATACTTCCTATACGGTGGGTAATGCCACCACCAAACTTTTGTTTGAAGTGTTTCTCTTGGCATTATGTTTGCAAAGTCTTCATAATTGATTTGTCTTCATCCCTGACTTGTATTCAAGTTTATCTTCATATGGTTGATTTGGCTTTAAACTAGTTATATACGACTTGTGTTCTGTCCTCTACAGCATTCACTTATAGCTATGACTTCTTGTTGAATCTTTTGATCTAAGTGAATGTGATCGGACCCTTACCTATATATGCTTCTACCTCAACTCCATCTATCCAAATCATATGCATTCTATTTAAAACCGTCAATTTTCTTCACTGAACCTTGTCAGCTGAAGTCAATCTGACAAACATTTATGTCTGTTTTAAGTGCTCTATCTTTATTATCGGAAATTTTAAGAATTCGACCGCCCCGACAATCCAGGCGTGCGTGGGAACATGGAACAACTTCCGAGGTGTTGCATGCTTGCCATGTGTTCATCAGATGTGAACCGCCAGGGGCACCTGCGTAATTACGTTGTGCTGTCCCTTTCCTTATAAATGCACATCCCATCGTTGTCAAAATCTTTCTTCCACGTCGCCACCTCACGAAAACCATAGCGCCACCGCTAGCACTCGATGATGCCGGCGACAAAGCGCTTAGCTGTCGCGACTTCTCCGACGCCGTCCTCACGTCGGCCGTGGACCTCATCTCCTCCGCCACCGTCGTAGCTGTCTCTCGTCGCCAAGTTAGGGCATGGGAGATCAAACTGCTCGGCATCCATCTTCGCTCCGTCTAGCAATTCTTCGTGTGGTAATAAAAGTTTACTTTTTACTGTCTTTTTGATCTGATAGATTCATCCCTTCCTACCAAAAGTGGTTTCTAGATCTTCGAACATGAATCTATCTCGTTCTGCATCTCGTATTTTTCCTAGTATATTCACTTATGCTTCTTCACAAGTTAGATTCCTCACTTGTACTTATTCTTGGATTTGTACAACTCTGGAACCAACTCTCATCATATAAGTGAATGTCTTCGCAATATGAGGTCAACGTCTTCAAACTGATTTATCCTAAAAATCTTCTGAGAATGCATATGACCTCTTCCCCTTCCCTCACACCTTTAACGTTGTCACAGGTACATGTCGATGGGAGAATCCCTTGGTTCTCATAGTCTGCATTCGTTTGCAGAATTCTTGCAGAGTCACATAAACTCACCTGAAGCGAGTTCCTGTCAGTCCAGCCGTTTGAAGCCTTTGAAAGTATCGAAGCCTTTCAGTTTACACTTCATGGCTACTGAAAAATCAGCAAGAAAGGGAGGCAGACAACATTGTGGTGACACCTCCAAGGACTTACCACCAGATTTGCATGAGATGTACAAAACTGATCCAGAAGAAACCTACACTGAACGCAAAAATCGAATCCAATGGGTTCGAAGATATTGGGCAGAAGAGTGGTTCAGATACCGCTTCATCACCAAGGAATATGGAGAGAAGAATGCCATCAAGGCACCTGGAGTGATATTCTATACAGAAATCTTCCACCCAGGAATCAAGCTGAAGCTATTGAGCAAGGCTTCTATCCTTGCATGGTGCGTGGACCATAGCCTAAGAATGCTGATCCGTCCTCACTACTGTGGTGTCGTGAAGACAGTATGTTCAAGCGCAACTACCAGTTTGCCAAAAACTCAGCTGCTGCAAACAAGAAGGATCTGGGGCTTGACTTCAACCCTGGTCGCTCCTCTCCTCGGGACAATGGGACCCGTGAAGCCAAAGAAAACAGGATTGGCCCCTTCTACAACCTTGCTGGCCTCATCACTCACATTACTGTTCAAGGTGCCTAAGTGGATCATTCTGATGATGATTCTGACACCGACGATGCTCCAGCTCCTGCTCCAAAGCCTCAGAAGCAAAAGAAGGCTAAAGCTTCAAAACCATCTGCTACTCCAAAGACTTCAAGAGTGAAGCCAATGGCAACTGCCCCTTCAGCTCCCAGCAATAACTCTGAAGATCTCTCTCACATCTCCAAGAAGCGTGAGAAGCCACAGAAGAAACCTATTCAGAGTCTCAGCCTAGCACTGACACCAGCTGCCGTTCTGAGGAACGAATCTGAAGCAATTGATTTGTCTTCAGATGAAGAATTTGGTGAGGATGCTTTGGAACAGCTGATCAAGAGGAAGCAAGAGGAGGAGATCTTCAATGATCTGCCCCTCTTTGATGTGAATATCTTGCATAGTTTCATTGATGAGTGGTTTGACAATCAAGATCTCAGCTTTGATGATCTTCAACTTCCAATTGGCATCAACATCGCCTTCCAAGGCGCAATTGCTCCTGAGCTAGCTCTGGCCCAGCGAATTGTTGAACTGAAACACAAGATTGACTTCGAGAAGGATCAGTTCAAGAAGCATGTGGCCAAGCTGAGTGTGGCTGATGTCCAAAAATTCAAGGTGATGCCGAATGACCTCAAAGATGCCTCTTGCAAGAAGCGTGAAGAAGCCAAAGGCTCAAGAGAGTGCATGAAAACTCTTGCCGCCAAGTGTGTTCAGGCTTTCAGCGAAGCTGAAAAGCGCAAGGCGCTTGGGCGTCCTGGTATTGACCCCAAGATGGCTGCCAAGCAAAAGAAGAAGTCTGATGTGGCCCCCATTGAAGCTCCAAGGCGGGAAGAACCTCGCATTGTCTTCCCTGCCAGCATGACAGGCTCGAAGCCTAAGGTCTCCACAGTTGCTTCAGAATAGAAGAAAACCAAGGCAGCTGAAGCCGAAGCCAGGAAGCGGAAAACCAAGGACACAACTACTGAAGCACCACCCCCAAAGAAGAGAAAGACCAAGAAGAGAGATTGGGCTGCTCCTATAGAGCCCCTTGTTGTTGAACCCCTTGCCTTTATTCCCCCTCCGTCTACAAATCAAGAGCGTCAGTTGATTGTTCATGAGCCTGCTTCCACAGAGGCTCCTGAAGAACAAGATGTTCCAGTCATCGACCCCACCATGACTGAAGACATTGGTCCCCAAGACAATGTAGAAGATGATGAAGTTCTTCTTCAGATCAAGCGCCCAACGGTATCATCGCCTGTTCAAATGAACAGTGAGCTTATTAGTATTGGTCGTCCCTTGATGCAGATCTCACAAGATGCATCGTGGGCTGATCGCCCCCAGCAAGACTCACCAAGTACACCCCAACCATCATCTGTGCCTGTCATCAGCCCCATGTCCAATGATGAAAACTACATGGAGACATCACCATCACCAAAGGTGTCGCCCGTATTCCAACAGCTTCGCAAAGGCATGAGGCCATTGTCGGATTTCGGGTTCCGGCAGACCCTTGAGGTTCGAACAATGGGGTGCACGCGGAGATTACGCCCTCTGTCTACCTGCTCCTCACCGAATCGCTAGGACCTAAACTACGAAAAGATCAACACAAGAGACACAGGGTTTATACTGGTTCAGGCCACCATTGTGGTGTAATACCCTACTCCAGTGTGTGGTGTGGTGGATTGCCTCTTGGGCTGATGATGAACAATACAAGGAAGAACAGCCCCGCGAGGGTCTGTTCTTGACTGGTGCGATGAACTGCTAGGAGGAGTTCAGTCGCCCTATCTCTCTCTCTCTCTCTCTCTTTCTATTCTAAATGTATGCCAGATACCAGATGCCAGATGATGCCTCTACCCTGGGGGTGGCTAGTCCTATTTATAGGCAAAGGCCCTGGGCCTCTTCCCAAATATTGAGCAGGAAGGGCGCCAACAATTGGCCATTTTGAAGGGGAACAGCGGGTACACTTATCCTGACTAAAGTTCGTCCTCGCCTGTCAAAGGCTCTGGTGGTGACACCGGCTTGGGCTCCACGGTGACCTCCATCCTGCCGTTGGATTGGTCTTGGTCTTGTTGCACCGAAATGGATGCCTTTGCTTGATGCTCTCGCCTGCGCTTGCTCCCCTTGCACCAAAGAGGAAAGGAGGACACTGCGCGGGTTGGCGCCCGGTTGGCGCCCTTGGTCGTCATGGCTTGCGTCATGAGCAGCTCGCGAGGTACCCCGCCTTGAACTCTCTGCCTCCTCATGAGCCAGCCTGATGAGGCCGTGCCTGAGGAATCTCCTTGTCGTCCTCCCCGCGAGGCTTGGCCCCTCGCGAGGGTCTTGAGCCTGTGTTGATGAAGAGGGGCTGTGCTGGGCCCCCTTTGAGCCACGCCGCAGGCCGCAGGTAGGCATGTCTGGGGACCCCCGTTCCCAGAACGCCGACAGTAGCCCCCGGACCCAAGGCGCGCCCGGACTTGGCCGAGCAGTGAGGCGAAAGGGCAAGTGCGATGCGCCGCGGGCCCTAACAGCCTGCGGCCTTGGGTGCCGCGTGGCGGTTGATTGTACGTGAGCATCTCCACTTCCTCATGACACCTCGGCGACTGCACGAATTGACAAGTCCCTGCATGCGAAGCGAGTCATGATTACCTGTGGTCGTGGGGGCCGACGGTTGGCCTCCTCTAACCTTAAGTACGGCATGCCGCGTGCCCTTCCAGTTCATCCCCTCGTGCATCCCCTCCTTCGTCATGGCTCCGTTAAAGAAGTTCTCGGCCGCAGAGAAGGGAAAGGCCCGCCAGGCTGCGCTTGCCTCTCCCCTGCCCAAGCGCGGCCGAGGACGCCCTTGCAAACACCCTGTGGCCTCCGCGGTAGCTCTCTGTGGCCGCGGAGGTGACTTCCCGTGTGGCGACGGGCGACCGGCCGCGGCCGGGGGTGTGTTTCAGCCGTGCGACCCCCGAGGCCACGCTCCCATGCTGCGGAGGTGCTGCCGGAGTTTGTTGTGTGGGCGGCGGAGCCGACCAGCTCCCGGCTTCAGCTCCCTCGCTTCTTCCTAGGTGACCTCCCAGCTGGCGCCTTGGGCGGCCTCTGGCTCCAGGCAGATGGTTGCTGCAGCCGGGCCTCGTGGGCTTCGCTAGAGGTCTCCGCCGTCGGGAGCCTGGCCTTGACCCGCGGCTGCCAGACGTTTGCCCCCGCGCATGGCTTGAGTCGCCGGTGCACTCTACACTTCAAGTTCGACGGTGATGCCACCCTTTACGTGAGGGTGTTTGGGGAAGATGGTCACCGTGCAGGGTGCTGCCCTGAAGACGACGACCGCGGCCGAGGACTCAGCCCCGGTGAGGACGGAGAGGACAGCGCGCGCGTGGTTGGCGGTGCCCAGGGTTCCTCAAGCTTCACTGGCTCCTCTTCGGGCAGCGATTCTTCTAGCAGCGGCCACGGTCAGCCTCCACGCCGTCGTGCCTTCTTGGAGGGTGGTAGTGGGCCTGCCCGCCGTCGCGCCCTAGTGAAGCATGAGAGGGAGTCCGCTTGAGCTCCGGAGGCAGCTCGAGTCCTCCCTGAGGACCGGCGCCTGGCGAGCTTCGCCTGATTTGTTCTTCCTTTTCCTTTTTCCTGCGCAAAAAGACAACAATGTGGGGCCCCGTGGGGGCGTGTTTGGGTTACCGTTATTAATCGTCGCACTGTTTCCGTTATTTTGGTGTTGTTCCTCCCTGTCGTACGCCCGTGCGTAGGCAATCCCCATCCTTAGCCGTGGGGCGACCGACCTAGGTCCTGTATTCGTGTCGCGGTGCCCGTGAGGCACGGACTGGAGGGGTGCTCCTGTAGTGGACCCGGTTTGTGAGGCCTTGACCGAAAGGACCAAAACACTCGCGAGGGCGCTTGGCCGTCCCCTCGCGAGACCTTGCGCAAGAGAAATCGAGGCCGGAGGGCGAAAAGTCGAAGATCCATAAGTCAAAAGACGGCGATAGTTTCCATAAAACTTCAAATGAGAATGAATTAGCCAACTGCAGAAAGCAAATGAAAAAGCCGCGTTCGGCACCTAGTCTAGTCTTCGACGTCTTCTCACCAGCGCAGAGCTAAGTGCTGCCACTGGGCGTGGGAGGGAGCCCCAGGGCCTGAGGCCGGCGCTCCTGAGACTCCGGGGCGTGTACATCCCCAACTCATTATTACGTGAGAGTGTCACGGGCGGCGAGCTTCACAAGCGTTGGCCTTATTCACAGGCTCCGGGCCTTTCTTCGGGGAAGCAAGCTTCACGGGCATTGGCCCTCTTCACCGGCTCCGGGCCTTTTCCAAAACGCGACAGCTTCACAGGCATTCGCCTTCTTCACAGGCTCTGGGCCTTTTCCAAAAAGATGATCCTCACAGGCATTCACCTTCTTCACAGGCTCTGCGCCTTTTCCAAAAAGATGATCTTCACAGGCTCTGGGCCTTTTCCAAAAAGATGATCTTCACAGGCATTCGCCTTCTTCACAGGCTCTGGGCCTTTTCCAAAAAGATGATCTTCACAGGCATTCGCCTTCTTCACAGGCTCTGGGCCTTTTCCAAAAAGATGATCTTCACAGGCGTTCGCCTTCTTCACAGGCTCTGGGCCTTTTTTAGGG
>NC_041393.1:644243720-644264854 GCF_002162155.2 Triticum dicoccoides
GGCTCTGCGCCTTTTCCAAAAAGATGATCTTCACAGGCTCTGGGCCTTTTCCAAAAAGATGATCTTCACAGGCATTCGCCTTCTTCACAGGCTCTGGGCCTTTTCCAAAAAGATGATCTTCACAGGCATTCGCCTTCTTCACAGGCTCTGGGCCTTTTCCAAAAAGATGATCTTCACAGGCATTCGCCTTCTTCACAGGCTCTGGGCCTTTTCCAAAAAGATGATCTTCACAGGCGTTCGCCTTCTTCACAGGCTCTGGGCCTTTTTTAGGGGTAAAACCTTCGGAGGTGCTGGATGTTCCACGCATTCTGGACTGACACCCCCTCCTGAGTCTCCAAGCGCACGGAGCCAGGCCTGGAAACATGAACAGCCTTGAACGGGCCCTCCCACATGGGAGAGAGCTTATGCAGTCCCTCCCTCGAGAGAACCCGCCTGAGCACGAGGTCCCCTACCTTAAGAGTCCTGGGGCGGATGTTGCGGCAGTGGTATCGCCGCAGCGCTTGTTGATATCTCGCCGCTTGCATCGCGGCTTCTTGGCGACGCTCCTCCCCCAGCACGAGGTCCATCCCCCGCATGGCGTCCTGCTGCGCTTTGTCGAATGCCAGGACCCGTGCGGAACAACATCTGACCTCGTCAGGGAGGACCGCCTCGGCTCCATAGACCAAGAAGAACGGGGTCTCTCCAGTCGGCTTGGTTGCGGTCGTGCGGATGGACCACAACATGGACTAAAGCTCGTTGTGCCAGCCTCTGCCATAGGCTTCCAGCTTCTTCTTGAATGTTCTGGTCTTGAGGCCCCTCAGGACCTCCGCGTTGGCCCACTCGGCCTGGCCGTTGCTTCGGGGGTGCGCGACTGAAGCGTAGCATATCTGCATTCCAAGGTTAGCACAATATGTTTTGAAGAGGTTACTGGTGAACTGCGAACCGTTGTCGGTGATGATGCGGTTCGGCACCCCGAACCGGCTCACGATGCCCTTGATGAACTTGACCGCTGAACCCGCGGGGATGGTGCGGACGGCAGGCGAATGTGGGCGACGTCGAAGTCAATGAGCTCGGTGCGGTAGTTGTCGCGTGCCCCGAAGGTGACAGGGACGTGAACCTTCCTGATCGGGACCGTGGAGCCGTCGGTGACTCCGGAGAAAGGCTTGGTTGGCTGAAGTTGATTGTAGGGCACTTGGAGATTGTTGAAATTTCCACAGACAGGACGTTGAGTCCTGCCCCGCCATCGATGAGGGTCTTGGTGACTAGCATGTTGCTGATGATTGGGGAACAAAGCATCGGGAGGATTCCTGCTGTAGCCGCGCACTTGAGCTGATCCGCAGAGCTGAACGTGATGGCGCATGCCGACCACCTGAGAGGGCGTGTGGCCTCGAGCTAGGGAAGGGCTGCATTTACTTCGCAGGCGAATTGCTTGAAGATGCGTTGAGAGGCTGGGGCTTGAGCTCCGCACAGGATGCAGGCGATCGCGCGTGGCTCCTGGAAGCCCCCAGCCCCCTCGTCCTGATGACGGTCCTCGTTTCTTCTTGGCTGCGGTGGCAGCGGGGGGAGGCCTGCGTTCCCTTGCGGGCGATCCTTGCGAGGTTGATCCCTCTAGCCTCCCTCGCGAGGCGGGTCCTGCGAGCGATCCTCGCGAGGTTGGTCGCGCTACCCCTGGCGTGGGCCGCGGTCTTTCCAGCGTCCTGCGTTCCTTCCTCCTCCCTGGTCGTAACCCCGGTCGTTGCGGTCGGGACGTCGGCCGACCCTTCCTTCACACACGGCAGGGAGCTCTTGGCATTCATTGGTGTTATGGGTGTGGACGTCGTGGTACATGCAGTACCGACTGCCCTTGGAGGGTTCGGGCTGATCTCTGCCCCGCTTGGTGTCTGGCTCTGCCGCGAGCAAGGCAGCCCCCTTGCACTTCACGTCCTTGGCCTTGGGCTTCTTCTCTTCTGGGTCTGCGGCAGGTAGCTTGAGGAGCGAGAGGCGCCCCTCCTCAGCCCTGGCGCACTTGGTCGCCAAGTTGAACAGCTCCAAGGAGGTGCACAGGTCTTCATGCATCGCCAGCTCCTCCTTCATCTTGACGTCGCGCACGCCGTCGGAGAAGGCTGAGATGACGGCCTCCTCCGTCACCTTAGGAATCTTGTGGCGCGCGTTGTTGAAGCGCTGGATGTACTTCTGCAGTGTTTCCCCTGGCTGCTGCTTGATACGGCACATGTCGCTCATGGCGGGTGGCCGGTCACGAGTACCCTGGAAGTTGGCGATGAAGCGGGTGCGCATCTCGTCCCAGGAGGAGATCATGCCTGGTGCCAGATTCAGGAGCCAGGTGCGGGCCCCGTCCTTGAGCGCCATGGGAAACCAGTTCGCCATGACCTTCTCGTCTTCGTTCGCAGCCTCGATGCCCAGCTCGTAGAGCTGGAGGAACTCTGCAGGGTCAGCCGTGCCGTCGTAGCGGGGAGGCAGGTCTGGCTTGAACTTGCCGGGCCACGCGACGCTGCGTAGCTCGGGGGTGAAGGCGCGGCAGCCCGCTATGGCCACAGGAGGCCTTGGGCGACGAAGAGCTTGGTCCTGCGGGTCCCCATGCGCTGCTGCTGGGAGCAGCGCGGGGTCTTGACATGCCGGAGCAGGGAGCGCTTGAGAAGCTTCTCGAGGGCGTGGGACTTCTTGGCAGCTCTGCTCCTGCCGCGCTGGCGCCTGACGGGGCGGGTTTCGCTCAGCGGCCCCACGCCTCGGAGCCAGGGCGCCTTCTCGAGGGGGAGGCAGCTGAGGCGCCCCGGGAGCTTCATTGCCCGTGCAGGGCGGGGCGCGGTGCAGCGAGAAGGACGGCGCGGGGGAGCCCCCAGCGGCGTGGACGAGCTCGGCAACTCGGTCGAGCCACTCCTCGTAGACGTCGTCGATTGGGCGATAACGCAGGAGCTCGTTTTCCGCGATGAGCACAGCTCGAGCCTCCATGGCTGCGTGGGGCGCGCGAGACAAAGAACTAGCAGGGGTGAGCGAGGATGTAGCAGTGCGGCCGTCTCGCCTCATGGATGGGTGCTGGGATGATGCTTGCTGCTCTTTCCCCGCCGGGCCGGTGGTGGCATTGACGGTGGGTGACGGGGAACGATGGGGGCGCCCGCCGACGGGGGCCGTCTGGGCGACGCGGGAAGCGAGGGAGGCTCGGCGCTTGGCGCGGGCCCGACGAGCGTCTGACATGGACGCGATGGTCGGAGAAGAGCAGGGCGACGAAAGACGAATTCCGGCGCACAATACCTGGCGCGCCAAATGTCGGATTTCGCGTTTCGGCAGACCCTTGAGGTTCGAACACTGGGGTGCGCGTGGAGATTACGCCCTCTGTCTACCTGCTCCTCGCCGAATCGCTAGGACCTAAACTACGAAAAGATCAACACAAGAGACACAGGGTTTATACTGGTTCAGGCCACCATTGTGGTGTAATACCCTACTCCAGTGTGTGGTGTGGTGGATTGCCTCTTGGGCTGATGATGAACAATACAAGGAAGAACAGCCTCGCGAGGGTCTGTTCTTGACTGGTGCGATGAACTACTAGGAGGAGTTCAGTCGCCCTATCTCTCTCTCTTTTTATTCTAAATGTATGCCAGATACCAGATGCCAGATGATGCCTCTACCCTGGGGGTGGCTAGTCCTATTTATAGGCAAAGGCCCTGGGCCTCTTCCCAAATATTGAGCGGGAAGGGCGCCAACAATTGACCATTTTGAAGGGGAACAGCGGGTACACTTATCCTGACTAAAGTTGGTCCTCGCCTGTCAAAGGCTCTAGTGGTGATGCCGTCTTGGGCTCCACGGCGACCTCCATCCTGCCGTTGGACTGGTCTTGGTCTTGTTGCACCGAAATGGATGCCTTTGCTTGATGCTCTCGCCTGCGCTTGCTCCCCTTGCACCAAAGAGGAAAGGAGGACACTGCACGGGCTGGCGCCCGGCTGGCGCCCTTGGTCGTCATGGCTTGCGTCATGGGCACCTCGCGAGGTACCTCACCTTGAACTCTCTGCCTCCTCGTGAGCCAGCCTGATGAGGCCGTGCCTGACGAAGCTCCTTGTCGTCCACCCCGCGAGGCTTGGCCCCTCGCGAGGGTCTTGAGCCTGTGTTGATGAAGATGGGCTGTGCTGGGCCCCCTTTGAGCCACGCCGCAGGCCGCAGGCAGGCAAGTCTGGGGACCCCCGTTCCCAGAACGCCGACAGCCATTTGTCTCCATGACCACCATCACAGAAGAGGGCTCCAACTTGTCAAGTTCAGTGGCACGTCAAGTGTTCCCTGAAGACAATCCTTCTGTGATGGTCCCTGTGTCTGAAGCCAATGCTGCTGAAGACCCTCCAGCTGCATCAGCCGGAGCAACACAAGAAGAAGAGCATGTCGCTACTCCCCCTGCAACTCAAGAAGAAGTAAATGAAGAAAACCAGTCTATGCCAGAACCTCCAGCTATTTAAGTGGAGGGTGAGAATCCTGAGGCTGTCACAACTGACGTTCCTGAAGCCAATGACGTTGTCATGGCTGAAGCCAATGTGGAGCCTATAGTGAGCAATGCACCAGTGGCCAATGTAGCCAATGAATCCCATGAAGCAGCTGAAGTCAATGCCGCATGTCGGTGTCAAAACCGGCGGATATCGTGTAGGGGGTCCTGAACTGTGCGTCTAGGCGGATGGTAACAGGAGACAAGGGACACGATGTTTTTACCCAGGTTCGGGCCCTCTCGATGGAGGTAAAACCCTACTCCTGCTTGATTAATATTGATGATATGGGTAGTACAAGAGTAGATCTACCACGAGATCAGAGAGGCTAAACCCTAGAAGCTAGCCTATGGTATGATAGTTGTTCGTCCTACGGACTAAAACCCTCCGGTTTATATAGGCACCGAAGAGGTTTAGGGATACACAGAGTGGGTTACAATGATAGGAGATCTACATATCCGTATCACCAAGCTTGCCTTCCACGCCAAGGAAAGTCCCATCCGAACATGGGACGAAGTCTTCAATCTTGTATCTTCTTAGTCCAGGAGTCCGACCAAAGGTGATAGTTCGGCTATCCGGACACCCCCTAATCCAGGACTCCCTCAGTAGCCCCTGAACCAGGCTTCAATGATGACGAGTCCGGCGCGCATATTCTCTTCGGCATTGCAAGGCGGGTTCCTCCTCCGAATACTTCATAGAAGATTTTGAACACAAGGATAGTGTCCGGCTCTGCAAAATAAGTTCCACATACCACCGTAGAGAGAATAATATTTACACAGATTCAATCTATTGACGTATTCCGTGGCATCACACCACGACCAAGTCTTTATTCGAATCGTTTTTATTGTTCCACCTCAGCGCGTTTAGCGAGGCGGTTTCCTTGGCACGTCTTGTCAAAGCAGTGATCATGTCCCATTATTCCGGGATTCTCATCAATACGGGCGTGGGTAACCCAACCGCGCCATCAATTATGGAGCTTGGGAGATAAGCGAGTTTTACCAGGCCGGTGGGGATGCATAGCTTCGTCCGTCCATATAACGGGATAAGGATCCACCTTTTCACACACGCCTTCTTCCTCCTCTGCTCATCCATTTCCGCGCACTCGAGCTCCAGCGCCCAAGTCCGCACATATCGCCTCAACCTTCCCCAGCCATGTCCGTAGGGGGAGGCAAGTGGATGGTATTCTCCGTCACGGAGGGACACATCAAAAAGATGCGGAAGGCCAGATACTTGTCCAGCGACATCGCGCATCGGCTCCCCGACAAGGGGCAGCTTATCCCCACCCCCAGGCCCCATGAGAGGGTGGTGTTCCTCACCCACTTCCTCCGCGGACTAGGTTTTCCACTTCACCCATTTGTCCGGGGGCTCATGTTCTACAACGGCCTGGATTTCCACGATCTGGCCCCGAATTTCATCCTCAACATCTCGGCGTTCATCGTCGTGAGCGAGGCCTTCCTCTGCATCCGGCCCCACTTCGGATTATGGCTGAAGACCTTCAATGTCAAGCCGAAGGTAGTGGGCGGCCGCCAGGCGGAGTGTGGAGGTGCCATGGTGGGTAGGATGCCCAACGTTATATGGCTCGAGGGCTCCTTCGTGGAGACCATAAAGGGGTGGCAATCAGGGTGGTTCTACATCACCGAGCCGCGTGACCCTAAATGGGTGGCGGCCCCCGAATTCCGATCTGGCTTCCCTACACGGCTCACCTCTTGGAAAGAGACGGGCCTGACATGGCGTAATTCGGAAGAGCTGACCAGACTCCAAACCTGCATCCAAACCCTGGTGAACAAGAAGCTCAAGCTTGTCAACGTAGTCCAGGTCATGCTCATCCGCCGGATCCTCCCGTGGCAACAACGGGCCTTCAGCCTGTGGGAGTTTGATCCGGCACAACACCAAACCTTGAACAGGCTCTTCGACACTACGTACGAAGATGCCTGGATGTTCTGTTCAAGGACACCGAGGCTCCCGCATCCGCTACCGAAGATCGCGGATTCAGCTCGCGGCGTCAAGCCAGCGAGGTAAGCTATTTTACCCTTTACAGGACACTTGTTTTTCATAGTTTGACTCTATGCGGGATCTAAACTCCCTTACCTTTGACAGACCTGGCAGAATACGTCCGGGCAGGTTGACTGTCCGGCTCCCTTGCCAGAAGACCCAGCGGACACCCGATTGGCGCGGCTGCTGGTTCCGGCACCTCACGTGGTGCCGGAGAAGAAGGCCAAGAAGAAGGCCACGGGAACTCAAAGGAGTTCCCGGCGCCAGGTGTTGTCAGACTCATTGTCCGATGACTCCGAGGTGGACTCCTCCCGCGAAGACGAGGAGGAGGAAAAAGAGGCCTCTCCCCCTGCGGGGGTAGAGAAAAAAAGGAAGGCCGCCCCAACTAGGGAGGTCGGAGGGTCCAAGAAGGGAAGGACCCTTCTCCCGGACTACTCCACCAACGCTGATGATGGCGAAGAGGAATGGCCACCGAGGCCTAAGCCCCTGGCGACATCGTAAGTGTCTAGATACCAGAATAACTCATGGCGTTTTCTTTGTCGTATAGAATCTCCTAACGCCGAATACAACCCTGCAGCCCGCCCAAGGATGGGCTCGACACTTCAACGAGCGGCTCCCTGGCTCCATCGGACGTGAATAGCACTTCACTTCCGGCCACCTCCTCTCCTAGCGCTGCGGATGACGCCGAGGTGGGGTACCAAAAGGGGCCCAGCCAGGAGGAGGGGGTCCTGGAGGCGCCGCAAGGCAACCTCCCAAACTTCGGGCATAAGGGGGATCAAACCCCAAAGGGCTCTTAGTCAGGCTCTGGGCCGGACTCCGCACCGGAACCTTCAGTGGTTCTGGAGTCCGGCATGAGACCTCTTCGTAAGAAGGGCGAGACTGCGACACCGGTGACCTCCGTCCAACCGGAGGCACCGGATAATTTGCTGGAGGCGCTTAACGGTGCCTCCATCGACGAGGAGTACTGCACTGTTATGAGTGTGGTGATCCAGAAAGTTTACTCCGCCAAGAGCGGGCTGACCGAAGCCTGTGCCAGCCTTCTAACAGGCTTTGAGGTATGTATTTAAGATATGTAAAAATATTACCACATAGACAGTAGCCCCTGATGCTCAGTTTGGTGTTCGGAAAGAAAAGCCTAACTGAGGATCTAAAAAGATGTACGCAGGAGTCTAACATAGGTATGTCAATATGGGGAATGCAGGCTGCGCTGCTGACCTCTGCCGCACTGACTGTGGAGGTCGGTGCATTGAAGCAGAGCCTCGAGCGGTCCAAGAATGAGCTCGGCCTTGCCAAGAAGCGGCTCGAGGACAAGGAAGGTAAGTAATACCTTATGGAAGTATATAAAAGATGTGGTTGCAAAAAATAGCAGGAATAACGTGAGAATTGTAGGGGCCACGAACGAGGTGGCGACCCTGAAGGAAGCGGTATCCAAGGCCGAAAGCAATGCGGCCGCGGAGCGCACCGAGCATGAGAAGCAGGAGGCGCGGGTGGCGGAGGTGCGGCAAGAGCTCCAGGCTCTCGTGGAAAAACACGAGAGTTTGGAGCGTGACTCAAAGACTCGAGAGTAAGAGCTCGCCTCGGCTCTTGAGAGCGCCAAAGCCGCTAAGGCCGAAGCCCAAAAAGCCCTCCAGGAAATTGAGGCAATGAAGAAGATAGCGGTGGGTAAGGCATTCTTCATGCAAAGTAAGGACATGAAAGTGAATTACTTATTACTTACCCGAATCCGGAGCTATCCAGGAGCATTCGCAGATCTGCCCCGCAGTGTGTCCGATGCTGCCGCATTCTACCGGGCCAAGGAGGGGAGCTCGACGGAGAAGGTGTTCTGGTCTCAGTATGCTGAGGCCGGACACCCGATGCCCTTGAGCGACCAGCTGAAGTAGCTGGTCGAGCTCCATAAGGTGGCCGAACAGGCCATGAAGGGCCTCATAGTTTGGCTGTGGCCTAAGGAAGCCATGCCTGGGAGCTACTTCGGGCTGGTAAGGCGGCTGGTGGATGCCTGTCCATGGATTGAAGTCATCAAGTGCTCCTTCTGTATCGAAGGTGCCCGTAGGGCCCTTGCCTGTGCTAAAGTGCACTGGTGCAAGATGGACGCTGAAAAGCTTGTGACGGACGCTCCACCACCGGGCAGGGAGTATCGCACGCCCGAGATGTATTATGCGGGCGTCCTAAAGGGTGACCGCCTTATAGCGGGTGAATGCTCCAAAGATGTAATTTTTGAGTAAACTCGCATTTGTTATCTTATACGCTTGAAAACTTGTTCATATGCGCTAAGCAACGCTTGTGAATTTAAAATATTACCTTCTGTGCGGCCGTTTATTAAATTTGAGAGATGGCGAGTCGTCGGCTTCTGCCCCCGTGCCGCGAGTGCTGGGGTGTTCGGGATAAACTTGAGCGCTCTTTTTCCCATTCTTGGGTCCTTCGAGGGAGGCGCTGAACGCAACGAACAAGGCAACCGGACTATAATGCTTGAACACTCTCACTTAGCCATAGAATTCTATAATTTTAAATTTCGGCGAAGCCCCTAGTATTCGGAAGACCGAATTCAGGGCGCTATCCATGCCTAGGCCGGACAAAGCCGGCTCCTCTCTCTAAGCGGCATAAGTCTTTAGGGACTCGAAAACCTCTCGAACAGCGACCGGCTCTCGCCCTATCATGATGGTCAGTTTTAGCTTTCTCCACTAAGGAGCTCAACCCAGCTCAACCGGGGCACAATCGCAGTGGTTCTCCCAGCGCTACCTTAGCCGATATAACGGAACGTAAGGTACCAAAATATGGGAGCCGGGCAAACCCAACTATTGACCCAAGACAAGATTCGGAGCCGATGCATATAATGCTATAAGTTCGGGGTGCCGCACTTGTGAAAGTGTTCGGACTTATCACACCATATTTTGGGGTACTTAAGCCCCTGGTGTATTTGGCCGTACCAAAGCGTACAGATGCAACATGTCATAAGTGAACATATATAGACAAAAAAAGAATGCAATAATAGGCAAAAGCTATGCATTGTTTATTCAAAAAGTTGTGGTAAAAGCAGAATGATACAAATAGTGCGATAAGCAAGGGACGGGACTATGTGACATGTCCCCCTGCAGAAGCGAGCTGCGGGACGATATGTAAAACAGGTATACTGCTCATTATAGAGACCACCTAGACGCTTGACGTAGCTTTCTGCTTCTCTGGCTGTTGCATCGCGTGTTTGGCGATTATACTGCCGGACAGGGCTTCTTGATAAAGGAGTCCTGAAAGTAAGAAAAAAGAATTACACAATCGGGAGCCCCTGGTGCAGTTGAGCCGCATTCTGGGCCTGCCATGGTCGTGCCCCTCCCCCTATGGCCATGGTACTTCCAGAGCGTAATTATGTACGCATAGTACTGGTTTTGCAATTTCGCGAGGGCTAGGGGTGGGGCCGCATTGCTATGCATGCTCATAACATGCCGAGCGGTCTTGTTGTAGGTTACTCCGGGAACGCTTGACGGTGTCCGGACGTTTAATAGCCGGACTCGAGAGTTGCCTTGAGAGGCTACTTTGTATTTCCGCCATGAGGACTGCCGTATGCTCCTCCGTTCGGAGAGAGCGTTTGGTGTTTCCTTTGACCGTAATGACTCCTCGAGGACCAGGCATCTTGAGCTTGAGGTATGCGTAATGCGGCACCGCATTGAACTTTGCAAATGTGGTTCGTCCGAGCAGTGCGTGATAGCCGCTGCGGAACGGGACTATGTCGAAGATTAACTCCTTGCTTCGGAAGTTATCCGGGGATCCGAAGACCACTTCAAGTGTAACTGAGCCTGTACAGTTGGCCTCTACACCTGGTATGACGCCTTTAAAGGTCGTCTTTGTGGGTTTAATCCTTGATGGGTCTATGCCCATTTTGCGCACTGTATCCTGATAAAGCAGGTTCAGGCTGTTGTCACTGTCCATCAGGTCTCTAGTGAGGTGAAATCCGTCAACGATTGGGTCTAGAACCAATGCGGCGAATCCTCCATGACGGATGCTAGTGGGGTGGTCCCTTCGATCAAAAGTGATCGGGAAAGAGGACCATGGGTTGAACTTTGGGGCGACTGGCTCCATCGCATATACGTCCCTTAGTGCACGCTTCCGCTCCCTTTTGGGTATGTGGGTTGCGTATATCATGTTCACGATCCGCACTTGTAGGGGGAAGCCCTTCTGTACTCTATTGTTCGGCGGCCGGGGCTCCTCCTAGTCGTTGCTATGCAGCACCTTGTCATTGTTTTCGGCATGTAACTTGCCTGCCTGCTTGAACACCCAACAATCCCTATTGTGTGGTTGGCTGGTTTTTCAGGGGTGCCGTGTATCTGGCACGAGCAATCGAGTATTCGGTCCAAATTTGATGGGCCTGGAGTATTTCTTTTGAATGGCTTTTTCCGCTGACCGGGTTTAGAGCCTCTAAATCCTGCATTGATTGTTGTATCCTCAGCATTATCGCCATTAATGCGGCGCTTGTGCTTGTTGCGACGCAACCTGCCATTGCTGTCCTTGGTATCCGAATTAGCAGGGCTCTTGGTCATGTTGTTACTACAAGCTAGCCAGCTGTATTCTCCCGTGCAAAAGCGGGTCATGAGTATTGTGAGGGCTGCCATGGATTTCGTCTTTTCCTGTCCTAGGTGCCGGGCAAGCCACTCATCGCGGATGTTATGTTTGAAGGCTGCCAGGGCCTCTGCATCCGGACAGTCGACGATTTGATTTTTCTTGGTTAGGAACTGTGTCCAGAATTGTCTGGCCGATTCCTCTGGCTGCTGAATTATGTGGCTTAGGTCATCGGCATCTGGTGGTCGCACATAGGTACCCTGGAAATTGTCGAGGAATGCGGCTTCCAGGTCTTCCCAACAACCAATTGACTCCGCTGGCAAGCTGTTAAGCCAATGCCAAGTTGGTCCTTTAAGCTTGAGTGGGAGGTATTTGATGGCGTGTAGATCATCACCGCGGGCCATGTGGATATGAAGGAGATAGTCCTCGATCCAGACCACAGGATCTGTTGTGCCATCGTAAGATTCAATGTTTACGGGTTTGAAACCCTCAGGGATTTGATGATCCATCACCTCGTCTGTGAAGCATAGTGGGTGTGCGGTGCCTCTGTATTGGGCTATATCACGACGCAGCTCAAATGGGCTTTGTCTGCTGTGTTCGGCCCGGCCGGATTTGCTGTATCCGAAATGACGGTTGTCGTCACGTCTTGTTCGCCTTGTCCTCCAATATGTCTCGCGGGTCTGGCGCACTTCCCCGTGCCTTGGTATTTTTTGAGCGGCGCCGGGGTGCGGCTTGAGTGGAGGGCCGATAGGCCTCTCTGTCACAGCCACGAGGTGTCCGGTCGGCCGCATTGAGGGAGTCCCGGATTAGGGGGTGTCCGGATAGCCGAACTATCATCTTTGGCCGGACTCCTAGACTATGAAGATAGAAGATTGAATACTTCGTCCAGTGTCCGAATGGGACTTTCCTTGGCGTGGAAGGCAAGCTTGGCGATACGGATATGTAGATCTCCTACCATTGTAACTGACTCTGTGTAACCCTAACCCTCTTCGGTGCCTATATAAACCGGAGGGTTTTAGTCCATAGGAAAAACGACAATCATACCATAGGCTAGCTTCTAGGGTTTAGCCTCTCTGGTCTCGTGGTAGATCTACTCTTTTACTACCCATATCATCAATATTAATCAAGAAGGAGTAGGGTTTTACCTCCATCGAGAGGGCCCGAACCTGGGTAAAAACATCGTGTCCCTTGTCTCTCGTTACCATCCGCCTAGATGCACAGTTCGGGACCCCCTACCCGAGATCCCCCGGTTTTGACACCGACATTGGTGCTTTCATTGAGAGTTCCTCTGTGATGTCGCCATCAGGAAGGATGCCTCATCCCGTCTTTAAAGACGGCACTGTTGCTAAGGGAGCTTTGGCTATCGGCCAAACTCTCCAGCTAGGCGGTTTCCTTATGACCGCTTGTCCGGCCACCGCGCCGACGATGACTTCTCGGGTCATCGAGAGCAATCTTCACGTTAGCCCGGAACTCACCGAGCAGTTAGATCCAATGGAGCTCTCATCCGTAAACGAGCTCTTGGATCGCATCGTTGCCCTGGGAGTCGCTACAGACTATGATCAGATTGGGCCTAAAACCGATCTGAGAGAGATCAATTCTCCCCAGGTTACCTACCATGTTGCCATGGTTGAGGAGAAATACGGTGACCCTTCCTCTATTTTAAGGACTAGCTATGTCCGGATTCCCGATCCCTCCATGCCGGATTCCCGCGGAGGGGAGGACGTAACTCAAGCCCTGAACCTAAAGTCAGGCAGCAGGCTAGATGCATTGGACAACATCCAAGAACCCAAGCTTTCGAGTTCGGAAACTTCTCGGCCCATGAGCCTTAGATTGGACGGGGTTCCGGATTTAATTCCACCCGCCCACCCAAACATAAGCGATCTATCCCAAATCCGGCAAGAGCCCGCAAAAACAGTACACCATTACTGGGCCAGATTCCTCCTGGCTATGAACAGGATAAAGGACTGCCGTGAGGAAGACGCGATTACATTCTTCCGCAATAATTGCACGGACAAGGGAATCCTCAACACCGTAAGTCATCGTGAAATGACACGCTTCGCTGACTTGGCGTCCATAGTACGAAAGTACTGTGAGATGGAAAGCGCCTGGAAAACCGAAATCAATTTTTGGGACAATCCGGCCCTGAATACAACCCCAGTCCGAAATAAAAGGGTGCATCATCGCCAGGCACCTGGATTAAATACCAAAAAGCAAAAACCCTCTATAGGGCATAGAACCGTACTGGAGGGATGGCTCAATGGACCCTGCAAAATTCATAGTACAGAGGGCGCCACTCCAACTCATAGCCTTAGAGCATGTTGGATACTACGGCAGGTGGCCAAAAGTGGCGAAGAGCTTCTAGCTCCAGAGCATCAGCCCAAGGATACCAGTATGGTATTAACAGTCTTCGAGACTTTTGCATCAAATAATATGCAGAAACGAACACTCCGCAGCCTTGCCGAAGTCTACCAAGTAGCAAGAACAAACCCATGGAGTGACACGGCTATTACCTTTAATGCCAGTGACAAACCTAGATTCCGAACAGCCCGAGCACCAGCCGCACTGGTCCTCAGTCCAATAGTGGACGGCTTTTGCCTCACAAAGGTACTCATGGACGGTAGCAGCGGATTGAACCTGATTTACGAGGAAACCCTCCGAAAAATGGAAATAGACAGGAGCCGCATTGAGCGAAGCAGCACAACCTTTAGAGGAATAATCCCCAGTCGGGAAGCATGTAGTACAGGAAAAATCACACTGGATGTGGTATTCGGCACGCGGATAATTACAGGTCCGAGGAGGTCACATTTCTAGTGGCCCCGTTCAGCAGCGGATATCATGCTCTATTAGGGCGAGAGGCATTCACAATTTTTCAAGCTATACCCCATTACGGGTACATGAAGCTCAAAATGCCCGGGCCCAACGGAATCATCACTCTTGCTAGTGACCCGGACATAGCACTCCGTGCCGAAAATAAGACAGCCGCACTGGCCCTTGAGGCACTATCCGAAGCCCTAGCGGCCGAAGAACTCACTGCGCTGCGCTCCACAGTGAATAGGGACAATGTGATACTCGATAAGAGATCCAAGTCCACCTCCTTTAAACCAGCAGACGAAATAGTCAAATTCCAAGTCCATCCAACGGACCCTAAAAAAACGGACTCCATTGGGGCACAATTAAACCCTGATGTAGACGCCGCACTACGAGAATTCCTACGTGAAAATTGGGACATTTTTGCCTGGCACCCTTCAGACATGCCAGGAATCCCACGCCGGCTGGCCGAGCACAGCCTAAACATCCTAAAAGGATTCAAGCTAGTCAAACAGGCTCTTCGGCGTTTCTCCGAACCCAAGAGACAGGCCATGGGAGAGGAGCTAGCCAATTTATTGGAGGCCGGATTCATCAGAGATATAAAACATCCGGACTGGCTAGCAAACCTGGTGATGGTACCAAAGAAGGAAAAATCCTGGCGCCTATGCGTCGATTTTAAGGACCTCAACAAGGCTTGCCCAAAGGATCCCTTCCCACTCCCTCGCATCAATCAAATTATCAATGCTACCACAGGACACGATTCATTGTGCTTCCTCGACGCATACTCCGGCTACCACCAAATTAAGATGGCAGAGTCCGACCAGGCCGCAACAACATTCATCACCCCATACGGCCCATTCTGCTTCAACACAATGCCCTTTGGGCTCAAAAACGCCGGCGCAATATATCAGCGCATGATTCGGACATGTCTGGCAAACCAGATCGGCAAAATAGTGGAGGCATATGTAGATGATGTGGTCGTCAAAACCAAGCACGTCGAAACTCTAGTAGACGATTTGAGGCTCATGTTCGATAATCTCCGAACATTTGACATTAAGCTTAACACGGAAAAATGCGTTTTCGGCGTACCAGCTGGAAAGCTCTTGGGCTTCACTGTATCCAGTAGAGGAATTGAAGCAAACCTAGCCAAGATCCGAGATCTGTCACAATTGGATATCCCAAAGGACCTCAAACAAATACAAAAATTGACGGGATGCGTGGCGGCTCTAAGCCGCTTTATCTCCCATTTAGGAGAAAAGGCGTAACCTCTTTATCGCCTCCTCCGATGCACCGAACACTTCGAGTGGACGGATGCCTCCACGGCCGGACTCGAAGAAATAGAAGCCATATTGGCAACAAACCCAGTCCTGGCCGCGCACAACATAGGCGAACCAATGCTATTATATATCGCGACAACTCATCAAGTTGTGAGCGCAGTGCTCGTTGTCGAACGAGAAATGGATGGTCACAAGTTCCCCCTTCAAAAACCAGTTTACTATGTGCCCACTGTCCTAACTCCATGCAAGTCACGGTACCTGCATTATCAAAAGATAGCGTACGCGGTGTTCATGGCATCCCGGAAGCTGCGACACTACTTTCAAGAGTGTTCGATAACAGTAGCCTCCGAAGTACCTCTTAACGACATTATAAACAACCGCGACGCGACATGCCGGATTGCCAAATGGGCCATTGAGCTCCTCCCGTTCGACATAACCTATAAGCCAAGGCGAGCTATTAAGTCGCAAGTTTTGGCCGACTTCGTCGCCGAATGGACTGAAGTCGAACTCCCTAAAGAGTACGGCGCATATTCCAACTGGATAATGCACTTCGATGGCTCCAAAAAGTTGGCCGGTCTGGGGGCTGGCGTCGTTTTGACGTCCCCCACCGGAGATACGGTTCAATACATACTCCAGATAATGTATACGGACTCCAACAACGCAGCCGAATACGAGGCCCTTCTACACGGCCTCCGGATGGCAGTATCCATGGTCATTCAACGCCTAGAGGTGCGCGGGGATTCGAACCTCGCGATATCCCAAATGAATGGAGACTTCGATGCCAAGGATCCGAAAATGGAAGCTTATCGCAACGCCGTCCTAAAAATGTCAGCTCGGTTTGAAGGGCTCGAATTTCACCACATAGCCCGGGATAACAACCAGGCAGCAGACGTATTGGCATGCATTGGCGCAAAGCGCGATGCCGTCCCTCCCAACATCTTCCTAGAGAGGCTATTCAAGCCATCCATACTATGGGAGGGAAATCCGGAAATAACAACTCGGACCCAACCGCACTGGCCGACGCTGAACATTCAGACACAATTGGTGGTTCTGCCAACGAAGTAACATCTTCAGCCCACGTAATAATGGCAGTCATTGTCCCGTGGATGGAACCATTCCTAGCCTACCTAACCAGGTAGGAACTTCCCGAGGACCAAAACGAGGCCCGCTGCATAATGTGGCGATCTAAAGCCTATATGGTCCATGAGGGAGAGCTTTACAAGAAAAGTACAACCGGAGTCCTTCAAAGGTGTATCTCCGAAGAGGAAGGGCGGAACCTTCTGGCTGAAATTCATGCCGGACTCGGCGGGCACCACGCCGCAGCCCGGGCCCTTGTAGGCAAGGCCTTCCGTATAGGATTTTATTGGCCGACGCCCCAGGTAGATGCTCAGGACTTAGTCCAACGACGCGTCGATTGCCAGCTCTTTGCTAATCAAAGCCACATGCCACCCACCGCCCTCAAAACTATACCCATAACCTGGCCCTTTGTGGTCTAGGGGCTTGACATGTTTGGACCCCTTAAAGGAGGAACCCACAAGCAAAAATACCTACTGGTCATGGTGGATAAATTCACCAAATGGATAGAGGCCAAACCTGTTAAGACGGCCGAATCCGGACCAGTGATAGACTTCATATCAGGGGTCGTACACTATTACGGCGTCCCCCATAGCATCATCACTGATAACGGCACGAACTTTACGGCCGACGAGGTCAAACTCTGGTGCAAAAACATGGGCATCAAGCTCGACTATGCTTCAGTATATCACCCTCAAACTAACGGTCAAGTCGAGCGAGCACATGGTCTAATCATGAGCGGCATCAAACCTAGATTAGTGCGGTCCCTCAAGGAATCTAACATGCACTGGGTAGAGGAGCTCGACTCTGTACTCTGGGGGCTGCGGACCACTCCAAATCGCACCACCGGATTTACACCATTCTTTATGGTATACGGCGCAGAGGCAGTTCTGCCCTATGACATAATTCATGACTCACCTCGTGTGCACATGTATGAAGAAAGAGAAGCCGAGCTCGATCGGCAGGACAGTTTGGACGCATTGGAGGAGGAGCAGGACGTGGCAAAAGCCCGTTCCGCATTTTATCAACAACAAGCTCGAAGATATCAAAGCAGAGAAGTACCAGCCAAAACTTACAACGTTGGTGAGTTAGTTATGCGCCTGCCGGACAAGAAGAAGGACAAACTCAAGCCCAAATGGGAAGGTCCCTTTATCATCGACCAAGTCCTGACCGGTGGTGCATACCGTCCGCGAGATGCATCGGATAACCGACTCAAGCAGAACCCATGGAACGCAGCCCATCTCCAAAGATTCTACGCCTAGCGCCGGATTCTGAGTTCGTCTCCTTCCTTCGTCTACATTTTACATATTAGTTGTCTTCTGTTTCTCTCCTTCTCCCTCCTTTTCTATTGAAGCCTTTGAAAGCTTGATTCACGCATCGTTCGCAAACACTTGACGCGCTATCCGCGCTCATTATACATGGGGGCTTCTTTAACAGAAGTTTATTTATACGGGCTTCATGCCCAACACATGTGTCACACTTCCGCATGTACCTTTCATTCACCATTATATGCATCGATATGACTTAAGTTTTGGCCAAGCTGGGTTGCCTGGCTCCTGTGCTTACCCCTACGTTCCTGATTGTTCGACTAGGCGGTAAAGGGAGCACCTCTGCGATTGTTACCGCTGGGTCAGCCGGATGTGTACCTCAGACTGGGTGAAGCCGAAAGCTAGTGTTCTTAAGAGAATATTCGGTCGGTGAACTAAAAGATGATTTCTTACCTATTTATTTATCTGCCCCCAGATGTTTTTCTGCTCTTTCCACAGTCCGGACATGCACTTTAGGGCATGCCTCCCAGGGAAAGGAACCCCTAACGGAACTATTCTCCCTGGAAGATGTTTCTTACTAACCATGTAATATAACATAACTAGTTGGGCACTTGTCTGATAAAGCACTAATGACCCCTACGCCTGGTCTCCACGCATGCCCCGGTTCTTACATAACCGTGAGGGCATTCGGACACACTCCGGACTATCGGGTCCCGAGGTTGAAGAAAAAAGGTCCGCTATGACAAACGATCTACAATCTGGTTAGAAGGCATTTTACATGTCATCTTTAATTACATAGTCAATCCGACTGATTGTATTCCTCTTCAATGCCATCTAATAGGCTGTCTAGTTTACAGTCCAGCTGGGGATACTTTGCGGCCAACTCTACTTGGCCGTACACTAAGCTCACAGGGATGTCCTTCCCATCGGGCCCCGCAGGTCCGACCTCGGCCATGTGGTTTGGGTCACCCTTCGTGTACCGCATATTCACCATGGCCCAGGCTTCCCTGGCACCCTGACGGTAGGCTGATATCTTCCATAATCGGAAGCACCGCCGCGCTCCCTGAAGCCTCTCCGCAAGCTCTCCAAGGCCTTCGGGAGGGGAGAGAGATGGCCACAAGGCCTGGGCGACGCCTTTCATCACCTGCCGAACTCGTTCATGCAGTTATAAGAGCTCAGGAAGAAGGTCACCCATAGAACCGGGCATTTCCTCTGCAGGACGGCCTGTGAGCATACCTACAGATATAACTCTGTTAGTTGACTTCCTCGTCGAACTCTTTTTTCAAAAGTTCGTTCAAGCACTTACTAAAAATGTTGCGTCGAAGCCGCCGATTCTCCTTAATGGAGTCAGACAGCTGGGCACGAACATCCTTTAGTTCCTCACCCAGCTGGGTGTTGGCATCTTGGAGATTATTTTTCTCTTGCCGCACCCTTGTAAGCACATTCTCGCCAGCCTTTAACCGGCGCATGAGATGTTGCTTGTCCGGATCTATCCCAGCGCCATCTGCAATATTATTGTCAGACTTCTACACACGTCGCACTTCACAAGTTACTTATCTTCTGAAGCATATATTACCAGAGGGGGTCTCTTTGGCTTCCCCCGCTGCGGCTAGTGCGGCCTCAAGTTGGGCCATGCACTCCTCCAGCTCCTGGGACAGTTGGGTATTCTTTCCTGTAAGATCCTGCATAATAAATGATCCTTAAATCATTTATTCTAACTATTTCAAGTCTTGGGGGCTACTGGCACATATAACTGTCAAATTTTCTCACCCGTATGTCTTTTACATACTGCTCCATGGCTCTGGCTAGACCATTTTGAGCGGCACAGAGGTGCGCATCTCCTGAATTGAAGGCATCCAATGCCTCTCGGGAGAAACACGCATCACGAAGAACTGTCCAGCGACGCCTGTGATTCATGGCACTCTCCACCTCGGAATTGGTGGCAGATAACCTGTCGGCATCCTCTGTCGGAGGAGCATCCGACGCACGCCTCGTGTTCGCCTTCGCTTCTGGACCTGGCTTTGGAGCCTGGCGAGCAGAGGATTGATTCGCAACCTCTCCGGATACAGTCCGGCAAGCGCTCTTCTTCCTGAAAAAGCACGAGCGTTAGTATGTCTCCCGGGAATAAAGCCTGGGAGTAAGGCGGCAAGCCATATCGTTGCGCCGGAGTTTTGATCTGGACTGCACCTCTTTTTAGCCTGCTGGGCCGTACTGCCCCTTGTTGGCTAGCCGCCGCGGGCTCGGCCTTCCGCCTCAAGGGCACCCCCTGTGAAACGCCATCGGTATACGGTGATAAAAAATAAGCATGGATGGGTCATTTTCAAAGTATTGGGACTTTGGTCTCAATAACCTGTGAGGCTGGAAGTATTCCGGGGTAATCAGCCGTAATGGCGACCAAGGCATTATGAATGCTCAGTTGGTGAAATACCCCATCAATCAGCTCCACTGATATGTCCAGATCCTGTTGGGAGGTCGGATCGAGGAACCGTTCCAGATCCTCGGGTTGTGGAGGCAGGCTGTTTATGTCCTTTACGGCCTGGCGCAGTTCCTGCGCCGAAATCACAAAATGAGATACTTGACTATGGGAAGATGGATCGGATAGGCAAAAAGAAATGTCTGCTTACCCAGCTCGGAGGATTGTGCATAGAAAATCTGTTCTGTGGATTGACGCGGAGAAATTCCACCTCTTCTCCCTTGTATAACGCGGACAAGATCTTCACCAGATCGGCCATCGATCCCGGCCCCTTACAGCCGCAGCGGGTGGCATCATCCTCCCCGTTGAAATCCCACATGGGGTGGCCTCTATACTGGAGCGGCTGCACCCCCCGCATAATGCATGTGGCCATGACTCTGATCATGGTCAGTCCGGAATGAGCCAACAACCTTATTCGGCTCATCAGGTAAAGGACGTCCCTGTCATTTTCCTTCTGAGGGCTCCATGGACGCCAGCTTAGGCGTTTCTTCAAAGGAGCATTATTGAACTTAGGGAGGCCTGTCACATCCTAGTTAGCCATGCATTAGAGTGTTGCATCATGTTTACTTTTTCATCAGAAACCTGAAATGGGGATGACACAACCCCCAGTCCCCTCTGAAACCAATTAGGGTTTACTAAAAACATTTTCAATGAACCTGAAATGCCCTTCTAAAATGCCCATCATTTTTGTCTTGGTTCAGAACGTCTGCCAAAAGTGGTGCACATTTTCCTAGGCCATCCTAGGGTTTTTGAATTAAATCATAAATATTTGAATTTGGGCATTTAAAATTATATAAAATATTTAAATGCTCAAATATCTCCAAACTAAAATGTTTCATGTTGGAAATAATCCAACTATGGACCAGGAGTAGTTTGGTGATTTTTGGAGTTGTCTAGGTATTTTATTAAATTCAACAAAGTTGCAGAAGTATTAAAAAAACAGAAAACAGAAGAAAATGGAAAAAACTTACCTGTCGCCCAGCACCGGCCCACCTGCCGGCCCAGCCCAGCACCGCGCCAGCGAGCTGCTTCCGGCCAGGCAGGCAGGCAGGTGCTCGACGGCGAGCACCGCATGGGTGCCACGCACCTGCTCGCCGCCTCGCCGCCTCCCTCGCCCGACTAACGCCGTGGATCGGCCTCCCTCTCTCCCCCGAACCCCCCAGACACCCCCTCTCCTCTCCAGCTCCTCCCCCTCGCACGCCCCAGCCATGGCCGACGCCATCGCCGCCACCCCCTCGCCGTAGCCACGCCCTCCGTCCAC
>NC_041393.1:644265179-644323717 GCF_002162155.2 Triticum dicoccoides
CCGTGCCACCGTGTCCAGGAGCTCCGCCGCCGTCCACTTCATCGAGCTAGCCGAGCCCCGTGTGCTCGTGCGGCCCGAGACCACCGCACCGACCTCGCCCGAGCTCACCGTCGCCGGAGATCCCCTTCAACGCCATCGCCGCCTCAGCTCGTCCCCGACCTCGCCGGTGGCCTCTACGGGAGCGCTGTGAGCCTAGCTACTCCTCCGACCCTCTCTCTCTCATTCCCGAGCCGTGTAGCCACCGCACGAGGATCACACGCCCGCACCGCCGCGGATCTCGTCGCCGACGTGCTTCTGGCCACACTCCGGCCACGAGATGGTGTCCATCTTACTCACCGAGTCCCGCAGCACCTAGCTAGCCACTCCACGAGCCTCACCGACCCCTCTAGCGCCAAGTTCATCTTCGACCGAACCCCGGTGGCCGCCAAAGTCGTTGCCGGCGCCAACTCCGGCCACCCCGACCCCAACGGACTCCACCAAGAGCTGCGGCTTGTCCTCAGCTCCACTCCGGTGGTCTCCGCGACCCATTTGGTGGCCAAAATGGCCAAAACCACTCCCGCCACCGCGTCGGGCTCGCCGGCGGCTAAACGCCGGCGTCGCTGGCTTTGACTTTGACCACGGGTGGGCCCTGGTTGACTCCCCTGAGTCAATGACAGGTGGGGCCCAGCCCTGTTAATTAAACACGTTTAGTTTTAATTAAACTTTAATTAAAATAATCACCCTGACATGCGGGACCCACTGTCAGGTTTGACCCAGACCTGTTCCGTTGACCTGCTGACGTCACACTGACGTCAGGCTGACGCAATAATGATTTTCTGGAATTATTCTAATATAGGAAATTCCAGAATATTATTTAAACTTCAAAAATTCATAACTTTTATTCTGTAACTCCAAATCAGACAAATGATATATGAAAAATGATCAGAAAAATCCAATCTATCCATCTGTACTATTTTCATGCATGATCAAACAAGTTAAATTGATGTTTTAAGCAGAACAAGGAAAAGCACTTTAAAAGGCCATGTTTGAGTTTAAAATTTGAATCTTTGATTCAAATTTGTTCAAACCCTTCTGGTTTTAGTTGCATTAGCCCAACGCACTCATATTGCCATGTTTCATGCATGCATCATATTGTTGCACATTGTTTGGTGATGGTTGTGTTTCGGTGTCCTTTGCGACAGGTTCTGCCTCCGAGGAGTACCGTGATTACCCTAACGAAGAACCGTATCAGGGCATCGAACCATCAGGCAAGCAACCAACCATTTGATCATATCGATACAATCCCATGTTCTCGCTCCTGCTCTCTTTTACTGCATTAAGACAACGCGTTTCAAACTGCTGTGTGCTACGGTAGTTGAACCCATTTCCTCTGCATGACCTGTCATTGCCACAGTAACTAGATGAAACCCACTAGCATGTGTAGGAGTTGTATGAGCCATATGTATGTGTTGTTCCTACCTTGCTATGCCTGCTATGCTTAGAGTCGTGTCAGGTCTGGTTCATCTGGGTGATGGGCTAGAGTGAAATGATTATGTCGGTAATGAGAGTGGTGTGGTGAACACGATTTGGTAAAGGTATCGATGAGAGGCCATGTAGGAGTACATGGTGGGTTGTTTCATTGAAGCCGACCTTAAGCACTGAGATCTGTATGTGTGATTTAAGAATCAGCTACTACCATACATTGGGCCCTGAAATATGACCCCGCTCGACTTCTTATTCACCCTAGCTCTCTGTCCAGGAGTTGCAAGTAGTTTCTGGTGTTTGTAGCCTACTGGAGGCCGTGGACAGCGCTGACCGTAGGGGTGGGCTGTGATGCGGTAGGTACATGGCCGGGTGTACCGGATACCCGTTAGGTATCTCGGGAACCCTGTTCACATCGTTCGGGGCCGTATGGGAAACCTCGGCCGGACTCCCTGCGGATGGAACCTGAATAGGCGATAAACCTGGACTAGAGGCTTAAGTGTTTAGGTAGGTCGTGGTCTACACCCACGTCGGCTTTCGCTTGAAGTCTGCCGAGCACATGTCGTGTGCAGACGCTAAGTGGTGGAAACATGTATGAAGAAGTACACCCCTGCAGGGTTATCATAATCTATTCGAATAGCCGCGTCCGCGGTAAAGGACTACTTGGTTGCCTATACAGTTCATAGACAAGTAAATGGAAACTGTTAAAAGCCTCAAGATAAGTGTGAGTGCCGAGGATGGCTCTTCCGTAGGAAGACGGAGGCGAATCCTCGGTAGTGTATTGAAGTGGTGAGTAGTGGACTCGTGTGCGCAAAACCATTTCAAGTTGGGGTCTCGTAGGATAGTCTAGCCAAGAGTCAAAGCTGGCTTGCTGCAATAACTCCACCAACCCTTCTTGATACTAAGCATGTATGTAGGATCTGATGTAAGTCTTGCTGAGTACCTTTGTACTCATGTTGCTATAATTTACATTTTTACAGAAGACGCTGCAACCCCTTCTGATGGGTTCTATGTAGACGTTGACATCAACGAGTAGGCTGAAAGACCCAGGTGGTGACCCTGAGCTTGTGAAGGACCTTGTAGTATAGCTAGGCTTCCCAAGCCTCTTTTATTTTACTAGTTGTCTGTACTCAGACAAGTTACTTCCGCTGCTGGTTTGTATGACTGTATGACTTGTATGTTGGGTCGTGAGACCCGTACCTTTGTGTATGTCATGTATGGCTCTCTGAGCCTTAAATAAAGTACTTGTGTCATAGAGTCATGTTGTGCTGCTTCGTTGTATTTGCACATATCGAGCATATTGTGTGTATGATTGAAATGCTTGGTATGTGTGGGATCTGACTATCTAGTTGTTTATCTTTAGTAGCCTCTCTTACCGGGAAATGTCTCCTAGTGTTACCGCTGAGCCATGGTAGCTTGCTACTGCTCTGGAACACTTAGGCTGGCCGGCATGTGTCCTTCTTCGTTCCTGTGTCTGTCCCTTCGGGGAAATGTCACGCTTTGAGTACCGGAGTCCTGTTAGCCCGCTACAGCCCGGTTTACTGGAGTCCTGCTAGCCCAGTGCTACAGCCCGGACCCACTTGCTGATGACCGACACGTTCGAAGCTGGGTCATGGATGCCTGTCCCTGTAAGTCTGTGCCACTTTGGGTTTACGACTAGTCATGTCAGCCCGGGCTCTTTATCATATGGATGCTAGCGACACTTTCATATACGCGAGCCAAAAAGCGCAAACGGTCCCGGGAAAAGGTAAGACGACACCCGTGGGGATACCGTGCGTGAGGCCGCAAAGTGATATGAGGTGTTACCAGCTAGATCGATGTGACATCGAGTCGGGGTCCTGACAGCGTTGGTAGCTTTAGTTGCATTAGCCCAACACACTCATATTGCCATGTTTCATGCATGCATCATATTGTTGCACATTGTTTGGTGATGCCTGTGTATCGTTATCCTTTACGACAGGATCTGTCCCCGAGGAGTACCGTGACTACCCTAACGAAGAACCGTATCCGTGCATCGAACCATCAGGCAAGCAACCAACCATTTGATCATATCGATACAATCCCATGTTCTCGCTCCTGCTCTCTTTTACTGCATTAAGACAACGCGATTCAAACTGCTGTGTGCTACGGTAGTTGAACCCATTTCCTCTGCATGACCTGTCATTGCCACAGTAACTAGATGAAACCCACTAGCATGTGTAGGAGTTGATTGAGCCATATGTATGTGTTGTTCCTACCTTTCTATGCCTGCTATGCTTAGAGTCGTGTCAGGTCTGGTTCATCTGGGTGATGGGCTAGAGTGAAATGATTATGTCGGTAATGAGAGTGGTGTGGTGAACACGATTTGGTAAAGGTATCGATGAGAGGCCATGTAGGAGTACATGGTGGGTTGTTTCATTGAAGCCGACCTTAAGCACTGAGATCTGTATGTGTGATTTAAGAATCAGCTACTACAATGCATTGGGCCCGAAACCAATGGACCCTCTCGGCTTCTTATTCACCCTAGTTCTCCGTCCAGGAGTTGCAAGTAGTTTCTGGTGTTTGTAGCCTACTGGAGGCCGTGGACAGCGCTGACCGTAGGGGTGGGCTGTGATGCGGTAGGTACGTGGCCGGGTGTACCGAATACCCGTTAGGTATCTCGGGAACCCTGTTCACATCGTTCGGGGCCGTATGGGAAACCTCGGCCGGACTCCCTGCGGATGGAACCTGAATAGGCGATAAACCTGGACTGGAGGCTTAGGTGATTAGGTAGGTCGTGGCCGACACCCACGTTGGGCTTCCACTTGAAGGTTGCCGAGTACATGTCGTGTAAACGACGGTAAGTGGTGAGAGCGTGTATGAAGAAGTACACCCCTGCAGGGTTAACATGATCTATTCGAATAGCCGCGTCCGCGGTAAAGGGACTACTTGGTTGCCTATACAGTTCATAGACAAGTAAATGGAAACTGCTAAAAGCCTCAAGATAAGTGTGAGTGCCGAGGATGGCTCTTCCGTAGGAAGACGGAGGCGGATCCTCGGTAGTGTATTGAAGTGGTGAGTAGTGGACTCGTGTGCGCAAAACCATTTCAAGTTGAAGTATCGTAGGATAGTCTAGCCAAGAGTCAAAGCTGGCTTGCTGCAATAACTCCACCAACCCTTCTTGATAATATGCATGTATGTAGGATCTGATGTAAGTCTTGCTGAGTACCTTTGTACTCATGTTGCTATAATTTACATTTTTACAGAAGACGCTGCAACCCCTTCTGATGGGTTCTATGTATACATTAACATCAACGAGTAGGCTAAAGGCCCAGGTGGTGACCCTGAGCTTGTGAAGGACCACGTAGTATAGTTAGGCTTTCCAAGCCTCTTTTATTTTACTAGTTGTCTGTACTCAGACAAGTTACTTCCGCTGCTGATTTGTATGACTGTATGACTTGAATGTTGGGTCGTGAGACCCGTACCTTTGTGTATGTTATGTATGGCTCTCTGAGCCTTAAATAAAGTACTTGTGTCATAGAGTCATGTTGTGATGCTTCGTTGTATTTGCACATATCGAGCATATTGTGTGTATGATTGAAATGCTTGGTATGTGTGGGATCTGACTACCTAGTTGTTTATCTTTAGTAGCCTCTCTTATGGGGAAATGTCTCCTAGTGTTACCGCTGAGCCATGGTAGCTTGCTACTGCTCTGGAACACTTAGGCTGGCCGGCATGTGTCCTTCTTCGTTCCTGTGTCTGTCCCTTTGGGGAAATGTCACGCATTGAGTACCGGAGTCCTGTTAGCCCGCTACAGCCCGGTTTACCGGAGTCCTGCTAGCCCAGTGCTACAGCCCGGACCCACTTGCTGATGACCGACATGTTCGAAGCTGGGTCATGGATGCCTGTCCCTGTAAGTCTGTGCCACTTTGGGTTTACGACTAGTCATGTCAGCCCGGGCTCCTTATCATATGGATGCTAGCGACACTATCATATACGTGAGCCAAAAGGCGCAAACGGTCCCGGGCAAAGGTAAGGCGACACCCGTGGGGATACCGTGCGTGAGGCCGCAAAGTGATATGAGGTGTTACCGGCTAGATCGATGTGACATCGAGTCGGGGTCCTGACAGGCCGATCCGAACAGGGTCCGGCAGGGGGACATCTTCTATATAAAACCACTCCGAAGGCCAGCTTCAGACGCCTTCTTCGGGGTTCCGGATAGATATCCGGTCTCGGCGATGCACCATAGTTCGGCTCCGCCCACTTGATATATTGACCCCTCTTGAGAACGGGGCACAAGGCAGAACAGCTTCTTCCACAGCGCAAAATGAGCCTCGATGCCCAAAAATAGCTCGCCAAGGGCCACAAAGCCCGCAATATGCAGAATAGAGGCAGGCGTAAGGTTGTGCAACTGGAGGCCGTAGAACTCTAGGAGCCCCCGGAGAAACGGATGAATTGGAAATCTGAGCTCTCTTATTAAATAAGAGACAAGGCACACCCGATCTCCTTTGGAGGGGCTGGGGATGCTCTCCGCTTGCTTTCCGCCCACATAGGTCGTGAGTCCGGCTCGAATCGGAACCATGAAGGCTGGGGGAAGAAATCCCTTGGTTTGGAGCGTCACTAACTTGCTCTGCGGGACGGAGCATCTCTCCCAATCTCCAAGCTGGGGGCTGGAAGGGCGAGAGGAGGAGCCGCGTCGACTGTCCATGATGGAATGGATTTCTGTCAGATGCGCTCTGGTGAATGCTCGCGAAGGAAGGATGGTGTGATTTGGATCTAGATCTTCGTCTCTTTTATAGGCAACTCATTTGCGCGGCTAGGGGGGTATAATGTAAAAATACCCTGGCTTTTCGCATTCGTTCGACACGTGGAAGATGGCCATTATTGGGCATGGAAGCCGAGGAGCGCAATATTTACAAGAAGCCGGATGCTATTCAAACAGGTATACGGGATTTGGAGAAGAACCCGCCTTGCAATGCCGAAGACAATCTACGTGCCAGACTCATCGCCATTGAAGCATAGTTCGGGGGCTACTGAGGGAGTCCCGGATTAGGGGGTGTCCGGATAGCCAAACTATCATCTTTGGCCGGACTCCTGGACTATGAAGATACAAGATTGAAGACATCGTCCCGTGTCCGGATGGGACTTTCCTTGGCATGGAAGGCAAGCTTGGCGATACGGATATGTAGATCTCCTACCATTGTAACCGACTCTGTGTAACCCTAACCCTCTTCGGTGCCTATATAAACCGGAGGGTTTTAGTCCAGAGGAAAAACGACAATCATACCATAGGCTAGCTTCTAGGGTTTAGCCTCTATGATCTCATGGTAGATCTACTCTTGTACTACCCATATCATCAATATTAATCAAGCAGGAGTTGGGTTTTACCTCCATCAAAAGGGCCCGAACCTGGGTAAAAACATCGTGTCCCTTGTCTCCTGGTACCATCCGCCTAGAGGCACAGTTCGAGACCCCCTACCCGAGATCCGCCGGTTTTGACACCGACACGCATCCTGCGTTGGTGATGTAGGTTTGAGTGCTTCCTCCTCTAATCGGGGTAGCAGCCTGCGTTTTGGGTAGCTCTTGGAGGGGCGTTCGAGTTCGTACTCTTCGGCCGCAAGGACTTCAGTCCATCTGTCAGCTAGTAAATCTTGATCAGCTCTAAGTTGTTGCTGCTTTTTCTTGATGCTGCTTGACGTGGCCATAAGCCTACGTTTGAAACGCTCCTGTTCGACGGGATCCTCAGGCACGACAAAATCATCGTCGTCGAGGTTTGCCTCGTCGTCGGAGGGAGGCATGTAATTATCGTCATGTACCTCTCTGTCTACCGCTCTCTCATGAGGGCTGACTTCTCCATCCTCCTGTGCTGAATCATGCTGGAGGGGGTTGTCTTCGGCACTTTCCGGGGTGTTATTGCCTCCCGTGCCGGAATCACCGTTTTTGCTGTGGCGGGATTTAGAGCGGCGCCGCTGACGTTGGCGCTTAGGTTGTTTCTTGGAGGGGTCATCCTCCGTTGTTCCATCGTCGTTCCCATCTTTCGGGATGTCCACCATGTAAATGTCGTAGGACGAGGTGGCCTTCCAGTGCCCTGTAGGCGCTGGTTCTTGGTCGTCTCCTGCTTCATCGTCCATACCGTCGATGTCTTCGAGTCGAAGTCGAGCATGTCGGTTAAATCATCGACAGTGGCTACAAAGTGGGTGGTGGGTGGGCTTTGAATTTCTTCGTCGTCCGCATCCCAACCTTCCTGACCATAGTCCGGCCAGGGCTCTCCTGATAAAGAGAGAGACTTTAGTGAATTCAGGATGTCGCCAAAGGGCGAGTGCTGAAAGATGTTCGCAGTAGTGAACTCCATGACCGACGCCCAATCGGATGCGATTGGCAGGGGCGCGGAAGGTCCGGAGTCTGGAGAGGAGTCCGGTACCTTGGAGTTACGAGCCTTGCAAAGGACAGTGATAGTATTCAGCTCAATCGCCGTAGAGATAGCAGCCCCCGAGGCGGTGTCCAGCCACCCATCCTTGATCGGTATAGTCAGCTCCGAGCTAAGGGTCGGAGCGGACACTGGTGCAGCCTCTAGGGCACTGTACGGCGGCAGAGCTAGATCGTGCCCATCATGACAGTGCTGCACGCCTGGTTGTGGCTCGAACCCGTCGCAGATCAAGTCTCCGTGAACGTTAGTCGTGTAGTTCAAACTTCCAAATCTGACCTGATGGCCAGGGCGTAGCTTTCAATCTGCTCCAGATGGCCAAGCGAATTGGCCCGCAGTGCAAAGCCGCCAAATACGAAGATCTGTCCGGGGAGAAAAGTCTCACCCTGGACCGCATCATCATTGATGGTCGGAGGAGCCATCGGGCCTAAAGATGATGACACAGAGGAACTGTCAATGAAAGCACCAATGTCGGTGTCAAAACCGGCGGATCTCGGGTAGGGGGTCCCGAACTGTGCGTCTAGGCGGATGGTAACAGGAGACAAGGGACATGATGTTTTTACCCAGGGTTCGAGGCCTCTTGATGGAGGTAAGACCCTACTCCTGCTTGATTAATATTGATGATATGGGTAGTACAAGAGTAGATCTACCACGAGATCAGAGAGGCTAAACCCTAGAAGCTAGCCTATGGTATGATTGTTGTTCGTCCTACGGACTAAAACCCTCCGGTTTATATAGGCACCGAAGAGGGTTAGGGTTACACAGAGTTGGTTACAATGATAGGAGATCTACATATCCGTATGGCCAATCTTGCCTTCCACGCCAAGGAAAGTCCCATTCGAACATGGGATGAAGTCTTCAATCTTGTATCTTCTTAGTCCAGGAGTCCGGCCAAAGGTGATAGTTTGGCTATCCAGACACCCCCTAATCCAGGACTCCCTCACTGCACCTGACACAAATCTGCAGCCTGAAGCCAATGCCACTACTCCTGTTCCACCTCCGAGGCCACATACCATCGAGCAACCATACAACTATGGCCAACTTGTCACTGTCAGATGGCCTATTCTGATTCCTCCACCTGCTGCTGGTCCTCAATTGGATTACCATGTCGAGCACAGGCCTCAGGTTCAGAAGCCAAAGCCAAGACTGCCGAGATTTCTAGGTACTGCCACTTCACCAGGATCTTTCCATGTCAACGGCTTCATTGCACACAGCACCTTCTTAGATAGCGCCAACAACCCCTACACCAAGCTCAGGATTTCATCTGATCTGTTCTGGAGCTATCAGTAGCGCAACTATTATTCATGCATTCTGTACAACCAAGGCCGCAGAGAGGCTGGCCTGCTTGATACTGAAGCCATAGCTGGCCTGCCCTGCTTGGAAGAAGCTCTCGATTGCTTCAGAGAGGCTGGCTGACTGCATTTTGTCATTGACAAGGAGCACTGGAATGAAGAGCTGCTGCTCCAATTCTACGCCACTCTGCATATCAGAGGCTACAACAGGGATCCGAAGACTTGGGTCCTTGAGTGGATGACAGGAAATATCCATCATGAAGCCAAAGCATTTGATGCCATTGAGCTTACTGGCCTGCCCACTCCAGGTGATCTCTATGAGCCTGGTTGTCAGCTTCACACTACAGTTGTGGAAAGCATCTTTCCCAAGCCAGAACCCGACATGAGCCAGATGCTCAGTATGATGAATCCATTGCCTCCCGATGCAGAATATTCTAAGGAGTTCTTTGTTGAAGACCTTGAGTATCTGCCACGCACAATCTATCACATAATAAGGAGAACTCTCTGGCCCATCAAAGGACATTCTCCACAGACTAAGCTAGAAGGTGCAATGAAGACATTGGTCTTCCATATTCTTCATGGCAAAATCTTCAATGCACAAGATTTCTTCATCCGCCAACTTGCTGCATCAGGATCTGACATTTTTGGCTTGAAATTCTATGCTCCATGGATCATGTGTCTGATCAAGCTTCACTTTGCCTTCAACTATCAGCCATCTACACGCAACCACATTGTCTTCTTGCCAGATGTTGATATGTCTGTTGAAGCCATCTATCCAGAGCCTGACAAAGAGCCACTTTATCTTCATAACGTTGATCGTCAGAGCTTCACTCAGCTCATTGAAGGTCTGCTGGCTGCCACTCGCGTCTATCCGTTGGCTGGTACTACACGTGCACCTCACCGTGCCCCAACCGAAGCCACTAACGGCACAATTGCTCAACGGCCTCGAAGGCGATCTCGTGTTCTCAATGACTGAGGGCTTCTCGTTGGCCTGCATCATAAACAGGATAGGCATCATGATTGGCTCAAGCGCCATATGCAAAGCATCATGACTGACGTCAACCGCATTCGCAACCTTGCAACCAAGAATGCCTTTGTCACGCATGAAACCTGTCGACGCACATGGAAAGGGCTGACCCTTATGTGTGCTGAGGAAGATCTTCAGGACAATGGCTTCTCAGAAAGATTCAAGTTTGATTCCACTCCGCCCAGAAATGTTGTTCTGTGGCGCACTCCATCTCTTGAAGACTTAGAGTACTCCTCTTTTGCTACAAATGTGAATGCTCGTGTGATCGATGATCAAGATGATGCCACTTCGCCACCTCCAACGCATATCGATACTGCTCCAAGTTCGTCTGCACCGCCAAACCTCGAAACAAACCCTGCATCTTCTCGTACTCCTTCTGGGAACGAGTAGAGGCTCACCGTCTTCAAACCTTTTTGGTCCTTACTGACAAAAGGGGGAGAATCTATGAGATGATAGTCTTCAAGTGGGTTCATATGGGCGGTTGCATTATATTTTGCCTAGTGTTTACAACTCTTGCTCTTGATACATTTGCTTCTCTGAGTTGTAACACTGAAACTCAATGGTCGTCTGCTACTTATTTGCTATTTTGTGATGCGATGATAAATTCCGCATGTGCGATAATAACTTCCTCACTTTGATCATCATGCAAACGTCCATTTCTCATTATGCATGTCATTATGTCCGTTACATCGAATCATGCATGATGAATTGTCTTCATAAGTTGAAGAGGATCTCCACAAGTAGAACCTGCCATGTGCATTTGCATTCCAAAAGCAAATCATTTATATGCACATCTTCAGGGGGAGCCTTTTGCTACTTACGAAGACAATACCTCATCCTTTACAATTCACATATTTATATCCCCGTTGAAAACTTCAACCACTTTGTCATCAATCACAAAAATGGGGGAGATTGTAAGTGCATCTAGTGCCACCCCTAGTTTTGTTTTGGAGTATTGACGACAAACGTGGTTGAGGGACTAATGTGTTTATGAGAATTGCAGGATAACAAAGGTATTAGTCCCTCCTTGATTCGGTTTACCTACCAGAGATGACCCCTAAAAATGTATGAAGACATTGAAGATAATGGTGGTACGTGAAGACATTCAGACTGAAGACTATGACACATGAAGACATTGAGTGAAGACTATGGAGCGCGAAGACTTAGTAGTTTTGTTGTTTCTTTTCTTCTTTGTTGAGTCGTAGGAACCACCACACTGTTAAGTGGGGTCCAAGTGAACAAAGTCAGAGTGACTGAAGTGATGCTCAACCAAATCCTATGTCTTCGAGCTAAGACAATGAGAGCAAATCTTATCCAGAGTCGGATAAGTCAGCTTTACTTGTAGCCTAGGTCAAGCTATCGCGTGTGTTTGAAATCTGACCGTTGTGACACGTGTCAGTTCCTTAGTGACCCAGGGTCATTTCGGACAAATCAGGTCGGGTTGCCCAGTGACTATAAATAGCCCACCCCCTACACCATAAATTGGTGGCTGCTCAAAGTTAGATACGGCTTTTGTCGTTTGAGAGCAACCCACCTCCGAAGCCTTTGAGAGAGAGAATACTTGCGAGGACAAAGCCCAAACCACCCAGAGCCCAGAGAGTGTTTGGCATCACTGAAGTCTTTCTGTCCGCGTGATCTGAAGACTTGTTACACTTGAGGACTGTGCATCCTCCAGATGGTTAGGCGTCGTGTTCTGAGCATACAAGAGTCATTGTGGATTGCCAGTGAACAAAGTCTGTGAAGGTTTGGAAGTCTACCTTGAAGACTTACCAGAGTGATTGGGCGGGGACTGTGTGTCCTTAGCTCAAGGGGAATAAGGTGAAGACACGGTCTTCTGGGTTCAATCTCAGCCTCCCTAACCAGATGTACAGTTGTCACAGCAACTGGAACTGGTCGAACAAATCCTTGTATTCACAACACACTAGTTCTATATCTTACTCTCCTTACTTACAGTTTGTCTTTGTGAAGTCATTGCCTGATTGCTCTGTCTGTTTGACTTCACTATGTGACTACTTGTTCTGATTGGCTTCATACTATCTTCCACCCTGATGCTTACTACCTAGCTACTATTAGTCTTCATGCTTTCACTTCATTGAATACTTGACTATGGTTTGTCTAGTGTAGTCAACCTTCCGCTGCATACGAATAGTATTGTTTCTCCTGTTTGTCTTTGAAACTCCCATGTTTTGAAGACGTTCATAAAAATCGCCTATTCACCCCCCTCTAGTCGATAACTAGCACTTTCAGGCGCCTTTAACATTTTGCTACAACTAATTTTAGATCAGATAAAGGTTAGATTCACGCGATTAACAAAATACATGTTGATGTAAAAAATATAGTGATATACAATAGGTACTTACATCAGCATTGGAGCACAGAGAATTCCCACAAGATATTTTCCTCGAATACAATCCCAATGGAGGAAGTCTTCTATCGTTTAACCTTCTTTTCTAAAAGAGAGATGGGTAAGAAACATGTAGAAAATATGATCAAAATGCTATAATATTTCATCATGAGAGGATACGCACACGCTTCTTAGAATGGAGTTGACATTCTTTTGCTGGACTGGAGCGGACTAGTTCTTTGGCCACCGGAATCTGCTTATTATCAGTGGGAGTTGGGTTTGTCTGTGCTGGAGCAGTATCTATGAAAAATGGAGTTGGTTTATTATTTCCTGGCGTTTGGATCTTTTGCAAAGACCTGGTTTGTAACCCTTCAGATTCTAACATAGTCGTCTTCCCCTTGCATGCCTTATATAGAAGAATGGTGATTCAGTTATAAAACATGCTACAGCAGAGATGGAATATGTACTGAAGAATAGAAAGGCATGACATATTGACATGTATTCCCTCCATCCAGAAATAAATGGACGGGTATAGGCGTATTTCAGTTCTAGATACATCCAGTTTTATCTATTTCTGCGACATTTAATCCGGATGGAGGGAGTATCATGTAAGAGCTAGGAATACGATAGGACAACACGGTAAAAAAACACTGAAAACACCACTACAGAACCAAAGTATTCAAACCCACTGACATGAGATAGTACACTCATGCAGCTCAGGATGCGAGACTACCAGGCAGTTTTCCTTACAAAGATCAACATTGTGGACTTTAATCATACATTTGGCTACAACTAAATTTAGATCAGATAAAGGTTGGATTCACGCCGATTAACAAAATACATGCTGATGTAAAAATATAGTGATATACACCAGGTACTTACATCTACATTGGAGCACAGAGAATTCCTGCAAGAATATTTCCTCATAAACGATACCATTGCAGAAATTCTTCTATTTGTTAAGCTTATTTTCTAAAAGAGAGATGGGTAAGAAACATGTAGAAAATATGATCAGCATGCTATAAAATTTCATGATGCAAGGATACGCACACGCTTCTTAGAATTGAGTTGACATATTTTTGCTGGACTGGAGCGGACTAGTTCTTTGGCCACTGGAATCTGCTTATTATCAGTAGGAGTTGGGTTTCTCTGTGCTGGAGCAGTATCTATAAAAACTGGAGTTGGTTTATTATCTCCTGGCGTTTGGATCTTTTGCAAAGGCCTTGTTTGTAACCCTTCAGATTCTAACATAGTCGGCTTCCCCTTGCATGTCTTGTATAGAAGAATGGTGCTTTCATTATAAAACATGCGACATCAGAGAGATGGAATAGGTACTGAAGAATAGAAAGGCATGACATATTGACATGTATTCCCTCCATCTGGAAAAAAATGGATGGGTCTAGGCGTATTTCAGTTCTAGATACATCCTTTTTTATCCATTTCGTCAACATGTAATCCAGAAGGAGGGAGTATGGTGTAAGAGCTAGGGATACGACAGGACAACACAACAAAAAAACACTAGTTGAATGTAAAACTATATGCTAGCGGAATACGTATAGAAATAACTAAGTCAACATACACGTGTATGATTGGGAAAATAAGATGGCATTGCAATAGAGCACTAGAACAGCACTTCAATGTAAAAAAACATGGTATGGCAGACAGATGAAGTACATACTGATGAATAACAATGCATAAGATATTCAGAAGCATGATGTCTGAATTAAGCAGATGGCATTGCGATAGAGTAGAATGACAGTACTTGAATTTGAAAACATGTTATCATGAATGGAATAGGTACTAAAAATAGGAAGGCATGACATATTTACATGCATGATCAGCATGCTAAGCACATGGCATTGCAACAGGGTAGATACACTCCAGGACATTATATGCATGTTGTACCCATATCACAGGCCAAGTTAGAGCAAGGACCTTGTGGGGTGAAGAGGATTCATCATCTTTCTGCAAGTCTTCTGAAAAACTGCCTTTACATGTTCCATCATATTGGGTATCATTGACATCAAGTTTATTGGTCTTTACTTTGCTCCGTGAGGTTCTTGTGGATATATCAGTGTGTGCAATTATATCTGACATGCATGGAAGACAACTAGTAGTTAGATTTATGTAAATGAGTGCCTGTAGGAGACGACATAAATAGTAGGACTGGGGTTAACTAGGAACAACGGGTCTCATAAACTAAAGGGAGAACACAGATGAAAGCTACAGAATATGTATCATTTGTACTCGAGATTAACTAGATGGCACACAAAAGTATTAAAGAACAACATAGGTAATACTAGAAGTGGTATATTACTATAATCACCGGCCTGTGGGATAGCATTGGCTGATGGATGATAAATATGGAACAGCGTTACCTAAAGAAGAAGTATCTTAGCTGAACTATGGAACAACGTGAACTCCTGAACAAGACCCGTAAGAGATCAGCATGAATATACAGTGAAATTTGATGATCTATTTTCCGTGCTTAGATGAATAACAAAGCCATAAATGTTGCACACAAGTAAGATGAGGGTACAACCTATCTGGCTGACATCCATAGGAGTGAGCATCATGTGCTGACTTGTCGATGGACCTGCAGTTGTTGTGGTTGTCCATGTTGGGCACGCGCATTCGATGCAGGAAACTGTTGAGTGGGGATTGTAGCTCCCTTCTGGTGTATGCTTCCCTTGTTGGAGCAGCTGCGGTGAGTCGGAAGACGATGTGTCTGAAGATGCAGATAACGCATAATGTTAAGAACGACATATCTCTTTGATCTAAAGAAATACTGTCAGTGTCAAAACCGGCGAATCTCGGGTAGGGGGTCCCGAACTGTGCGTCTAGGTGGATGGTAACAGGAGACAAGGGACACGATGTTTTACCCAGGTTCGGGCCCTCTTGATGGAGGTAAAACCCTACGTCCTGCTTGATTAATATTGATGATATGGGTAGTACAAGAGTAGATCTACCACAAGATCAAAGAGGCTAAACCCTAGAAGCTAGCCTATGGTATGATTGTTGTTCGTCCTACGGACTAAAACCCTCCGGTTTATATAGACACTGGAGAGGGCTAGGGTTACACAGGGTCGGTTACAATGGTAGGAAATCTACATATTTGTATCGCCAAGCTTGCCTTCTATGCCAAGGAAAGTCCCATCCGGACACGGGGCGAAGTCTTCAGTCTTCTATCTTCATAGTCTTGGAGTCCAGCTGGTGATGATAGTTCGGCTATCCGGACACCCCCTAGTCCAGGACTCCCTCAGTAGCCCCCGAACCAGGCTTCAATGACGACGAGTCCGGCGCGTATATCGTCTTCGGCTTTGCAAGGCGGGTTCTCCTTCAAATTCCATGTGCTTGCCGAACAGTGTCCGGCTTTCTTATAAATGTTGCGCTCCTTGGCTTCCACATCCAATAATGGCCCTCTTCCACATGTCGTATGAATGCGAAAAGCCAGGGTATTTTTATGTTTCACCCCGTAGCCGCGCGATTAAGCTGCCTATAAGAGAGGCGTGGATCTAGATCCGAATCACACCATCCTCCTTCCGCAAGTACTCATCGAAGCGCCTCTGACAAAAATCCATTCCATCATGGACAGTCAACGCGGCTCCTCCTCTCGCGCTCCCAGCCCTCAGCCAGGAGATTGGAGGAGATGTTCAGTCCCGCATAGCGAGCTAGTGATGCTCCAAGCAGAGGGATATCTTCCCCCAGCCTTCATGGTTCTGGTTCGAGCTGGACTGGCCACCTACAAGGGTGGAAAGCAGGCGGAGAGCGTCCCCAACCCCTCCAAAGGAGAATGGGTATGCTTTGTCCCCTATCTAATAAGGGGACTCGGATTTCCCATACATTCGTTTCTCTGGGGGCTCCTGGAGTTCTATGGACTCCAGCTTCACCACCTTACGCCTGCCTCCATTTTGCACATCGCGGGCTTTGTTGCCATTTGCGAGCTATTCTTGGGCATCGAGGCCCACTTTGCGTTGTGGAAGAGATTGTTTTGCCTCGTACCCTGTTCTCACGAGGGGTCGATATATCAAGTGGGCGGAGCCGAAATATGGCGCATCGCCGGGACCGGATATCCATCCGGAACCCCGAAGAAGGCGTCCGAAGACTGGCCTTCAGAATGGTTTTATATGGAAGACGCCCCACTGCCGGACCCAGTTCGGATCGGCCTCTCGGAGTTTAGCAACGCTCCTCTGAAGAAACGCCTGAGCTGGCGCCTGCGGAGCCCTCAAAGGGAGAATGACACGGGCGTCCAATATCTAATGGGTCGGATAAGGTTACTGGCCCATTCCGGATTGACCATGATTGGAGTCATGGCAACGTGCATCATGCGAGGGGTGCAGCCGCTCCAATATAGGGGACATCCCATGTGGGATTTCAACAGGGAGGATGACGCCACCCGACATGGCCGCAAGGGGCCGGGATCGGTTGACGATCTCGTGAAGATCCTGTCCGTCTTGTACAAGGGGGAGAAAGAGGACTTCCTCTGAGCGAATCCATTGAATGGATTCTCCATGAATAACCCTCGGAGCTGGGTAAGCGGACGTTTATCTATCCGATCCATATTCCCAAAGTTAAGTGTATCACTTTGTGATTTTGACGCAGGAGCTGCGCCGGGACGTAGAGGGCATACACAGCCTGACTCCACAGCCCGAGGATCCGGGATGATTCCTTGATCCGGCCTTCGAAGAGGATCCGGACATAAAGGTGGAACTGATCGATGGGGTGTTCCACCAACTTAGCATGGACAATGCTTTGGTCGCCATTACGGCCGACTACCCCGGTTTAACTCCGGCTTCCCAGGTAACTATGACCGGAGTCCTGACATCATTGCTTATCCATGCTCATTTCTGACCACAGTATACTTAACAGTGCTCCGCAGGAAGCGCTCTTAAGGCGGGAAGCCGAACCCGTGACGGCTAACCAACAAAGGTTAGTCCGGCCCAGCAGGCGAAAGAGGAGTGTGGCGCGAATTGAAACGTCGCCGCAACGGTACGGTGCATCATCGTTTTTAAGGAAAAATTCCTAGGAGGTATATTAACGCTTATGATTCTTCTAGGAGAAAAAGCGCTCGCCGGATAGTGTCCGGAGAGGTTGCCAATCAAGCCTCCGCCGGCCATGCTCCAACGCCTGGTCCAGAGGGGGAGGCGAACACAAGGCATGAGTCGGATGCTCCTCCAACGGAGGATGCCGACAGGCTGTCCGCCACCAGGTCTGAGGTGGAGAGCGCCATGAATCACAGGCGCCGCCGGACAGTTCTTCGTGACGCGTGTTTCTCCCCAGAGGCACTGAATGCCTTTAATGCGGGAGACGCGCACCTCCGTGCCTCTCGAGATGGTCTAACCAGAGCCACGGAGCAGTATGTGAAAGACATACGGGTGATGAATTTTAATAGTTATATATATACCAGTAGCCCCCGAGACTTAAAATAGTTAGAATAACTGATTTAAGGATCATTTGTTATGTAGGATCTTACGGAGAAGAATACCCACCTGTCCCAGGAGCTTCAAGAGTGCAAGGCCCAACTTGAGGCCGCACTAGCCGCCGTGGGGGGAGCCACAGAGACCCCCCTGGTAATTCATACTTCGAAAAGATAAGCCTTTTATGAAGTGTGGCGTATGTATAAGTCTGACAATAATATTGCAGATGGTGCCGGACTAGATCCGGACAAGCAACATCTACTTCACCAGCTTAAGGCCGGCGAGAAGGTGCTTATGAGGGTGCAGCAGGAGAGGAACAAACTCCAAGATGCCAACACCCAGCTGGGCAAAGAACTAAAGGATGTTCGGGTCCAGCTGTCTGACTCCGTGAAGGAGAATCGGCGGCTTCGTCGCGGCATTTACAGTAAGTGCTTGAGCAAACTCTTTTGAAAAGAAGAGTTCGTGGAGGAAGTCGATTGACAGAAATGTGTCTGTAGGTGTGCTCACAGGTCGTCTCGCGGAGGAAATGCCCGGTTCAACGGGTGACCTACTTCCCGAGCTGCAGCAACTGCACGAACGTGTTCGGCAGGCAATGAGCAGCGTCGCCCAGGCCTTATGGCCGTCCGTATCCCTACCCGAGGGTCTTGGAGGGCTTGCGGAGAAGCTTCAGGTAGCACGGCAGCGCTTCCGTTTGTGGAAGATATCGGCCTGCCGTCAAGGTGCCAGGGAGGCCTGGCCCATGGTGAAGACGCGGTAAACAAAGGCGGATCCGAACCACATGGCCGAGGTCGGACCTGTGGGGCCTGATGGGAAGGACATCCCTGTGAGCTTAATGTACGTCCAAGTAGAGTTGGCCGCAAAGTATTCCCAACGGGATTGTAAACTAGACAGCCTGTTAGACGGGATTGAAGAGGAGTACAATCAGTCAAGTTGAAGATGTAATTTAAAATGACATGTAAAATGCCTTCTAGCCGGATTGTAGATCGTTTGTCTTTGCGGACCTGTTCGCTTCAACCTCTGGACCCAACAGTCCGAAGTGTGTACGAATACCCTCACTGTTATATAAAAACCGGGGCATGCATGGAGACCAGGCGTAGGGGTCATTAGTGCTTTATCAGACAAGTGCCCAACTAGTTATGTTATATTACATGATTAGTAAGAAACATCTTCCAGGGAGAATAGTTCCGTTAGGGGTTCCTTTCCCTGGGAGGCATGCCCTAAAGTGCATGTCCGGACTGTGAAAAAAGCAGAAAAAAATCGTCTGTGGGCAGATAAATAAATAAGTAAGAAATCATCTTTCAAGTCACCGACCGAATATTCCCTTAAGAGCGCTAGCTTTCGGCTTCACCCAGTCTGAGGTACACATCCGGCTGACCCGGCAGTAACAATCGCAGAGGTGCTCCCTTTACCTCCTAGCCGAACAATCGGGAATGTAGGGGTAAGCACAGGAGCCAGGCAACCCAGCTTGGCCAAAACTTAAGTCATATCGATGCATATAATGGTGAATAAAAGGTACATGTGGAAGTGCGACACATGTTTTGGTCATGAAGCCCTTATAAATAAGCTTCTGTTAAAGAAGCCCCCATGTATAATTAGTGCGAGCCACACGTCAAGTGTGTGCGCACAATGCGCAGATCAGCCCTCAATGGCTTTACGAAAAAAAGGAGGGAGAGAGAGAAAAACAAAAGACAGCTAAAGTATAAAATGTGGACGGAGGAAGGAGACGAACTCTGAGTCCGGCACTAGGCGTAGAATCTTCGGAGACGGGCTACGTTCCATGGGTTCGGCTCGAGTCGGTTGTCCGATGTGTTTCGTAGACGGTATGCTCCGCCGGTCAGGACTTGGTCGATGATGAAGGGACCTTCCCATTTGGGCTTGAGTTTGTCCGTTTTCTTGTCCGACAGGCGTAGAACTAATTCGCCAACATTGTAAGTTTTGGCCCATACTTCTCGGCTTTGATATCTTTGAGCCTGCTGTTGATAGAATGCGGAACGATCTTTTGCCACATCGCGCTCCTCTTCTAAGGCGTCCAAACTGTCCTGCCGATCCAGCTCGACTTATCTTTCTTCGTCATGAATTATATCGCAGGGCAAAACTGCCTCTGCGCCGTACACCATAAAAAATGGTGTGAATCCGGTAGTGCGGTTTGGCATGGTCCGCAGCCCCCAGAGTACGGAGTCGAGCTCCTCCACCCAGTGCGTGTTAGATTCCGTGAGGGAGCGCACTAGCCTGGGTTTGATGCCGCTCATGATTAGACCATTTACTCGTTCGACTTGACCGTTAGTTTGAGGGTGATAGACTGAAGCGTAGTCAAGCTTGATGCCCATTGTTTTGCACCAGAGTTTAACCTCGTCGGCCATGAAGTTCGTGCCATTATCAGTGATGATGCTATGGGGGACGCCATAACGGTGTACCACCCCAGATAGGAAGTCTATCACGGGTTCGGATTTGGCCGTTTTAAATGGCTTGGCCTCTATCCATTTGGTGAATTTGTCCACCATGACCAATAGGTATTTTTGCTTGTGGGTTCCCCCTTTAAGGGGGCCAACCATGTCAAGCCCCCAGACCGCGAACGGCCAGGTGATGGGTATAGTTTTGAGGGCGGTGGGTGGCATGTGGTTTTATTAGCAAAGAGCTGGTGTCGGTGTCAAAACCGGCGGATCTCGGGTAGGGGGTCCCGAACTGTGCGTCTAGGCGGATGGTAACAGGAGACAAGGGACATGATGTTTTACCCAGGTTCGGGCCCTCTTGATGGAGGTAAAACCCTACGTCATGCTTGATTGATATTGATGATGTGGATATTACAAGAGTAGATCTACCACGAGATCAAGGAGGCTAAACCCTAGAAGCTAGCCTATGGTATGATTGTTGTTATTGTTGTTGTGTCCTACGGACTAAAACCATCCGGTTTATATAGACACCGGAGAGGGCTAGGGTTACACAGAGTCGGTTACAATGGTAGGAGATCTACATATCCGTATCGCCAAGCTTGCCTTCCACGCCAAGGAAAGTCCCATCCGGACACGGGACGCAGTCTTCAATCTTGTATCTTCATAGTCTTAGAGTCCGGCCGATGATGATAGTTCGGCTATCTGGACACCCCCTAATCCGGGACTCCCTCAGTAGCCCCCGAACCAGGCTTCAATGACGACGAGTCCGGCGCGTATATTGTCTTCAGCGTTGCAAGGCGGGTTCTCCTTCAAATTTCATGTGCCTGCCGAATAGTGTCCGGCTTCCTTATAAATGTTGCGCTCCTTGGCTTCCACGTCCAATAATGGCCCTCTTCCACATGTTGTATGAATGCGAAAAGCTAGGGTATATTTGCGTTTTACCCCCTAGCCGCGCGAACGAGCCGCCTATAAGAGAGGCGAGGATCTAGATCCAACTCACACCATCCTCCTTCCGCAAGTACTCATCGAAGCGCCTCTGATAAAAATCCATTCCATCATGGATAGTCGACGAGGCTCCACCTCTCGCGCTCCCAGCCCTCAGCCAGGAGATTGGGGGAGATGTTCAGTTCCACACAGCGAACTAGTGATGCTCCAAACTGAGGGATATCTTCCCCCAGCCTTCATGGTTCCGGTTAGAGCCGGACTGGCCACCTTCAGGGGTGGAAAGCAGACGGAGAGCGCCCCCAATCCCTCCAAAGGAGAGCGGGTATGCTTCGTCCCTTACCTAATAAGGGGACTCGGATTTCCCATACATCCGTTTCTCCGGGGGCTCCTGGAGTTCTACGGACTCCAGCTTCATCACCTTACACCTGCCTCTATTTTGCATATCGCGGGCTTCGTAGCCCTTTGCGAGCTGTTCTTGGGCATCGAGCCCCATTTTGCGCTGTGGAAGAGATTGTTTTGCCTCGTACCCCATTCTCACGAGGGGTCGATATATCAAGTGGGCGGAGCCGAAATATGGCGCATCGCCTGGACCGGATATCTATCCGGAACCCCGAAGAAGGCGTCCGAAGACTGGCCTTCGGAATGGTTTTATATGGAGGACGCCCCTCTGTCGGATCCAGTTCGGATCAGCCTCCCAGAGTTCAGCAACGCTCCCTTGAAGAAACGCCTGAGTTGGCACCCGCGGAGCCCTCAACGGGAAGATGATGGGAGCGTCCAATATCTGATGGGCTGGATAAGGTTACTGGCCCACTCCAGATTGACCATGATTGGAGTCATGGCCACGTGCATTATGCGAGGGGTGCAGCCGCTCCAATATAGGGGCCGCCCCATGTGGGATTTCAACGGGGAGGATGACGCCACCCGTCATGGCTGCAAGGGGCCGGGATCGGCTGCCGATCTGGTGAAGATCTTGTCCGGCTTGTACAAGGGGGAGAAGGAGTACTTCCTCCGCACGAGTCCATTGAATGGATTCTCCATGAATAACCCTCGGAGCTGGGTAAGAGGACGTTTATCTATCCGATCCATATTTCCAAAGTCAAGTGTCTCACTTTGTGATTTTGACGCAGGAGCTTCGCCGAGACGTGGAGGGCATACAAAGCCTGACTCCACAGCCCGAGGATCCGGGACAATCCCTTGATCCGGACTCCAAAGAGGATCCGGACATAAAGGTGGAGCTGATTGACGGGGTGTTCCACCAACTTAGCATGGACAATGCTCTAGTCGCCATTACGACTGACTACCCCGGTTTATCTCCGGCTTCCCAGGTGACTACGACCGGAGTCCTGACACCATCCTTTGATCCATGCTCATTTCTGACCATCGTATACCAATGGTGCATCGCAGGAGGCGCCTTTAAGGCGGGAACCCGAACCCGCGGCGGCTGACCAACAAGGGTCAGTTCGGCCCAGCAGGCGGAAGAGGAGTGTGGCGTGTATCGAAACGTCGCCGCAACAGTACGGCGCACCGTTGTTTTTAAGGGAAAGATCCCTAGGAGGTATATTGACGCTCATGATTTTCCCAGGAGGAAGAGCGCTGGCCGGACAGGGTCCAGAGAGGTTGCCAATCAAGCCTCCGCCAGCCATGCTCCAACGTGTGGTTCGGAAGGGGAGGCAAACGCAAGGCATGAGTCAGATGCTCCTCCAACGGAGGATACCGACAGGCTTTCTGCCACCAGGTCTGAGGTGGAGAGTGCCATGAATCACAGGCGCCGCCAGACGGTTCTTTGTGACGCGTGTGTCTCTCCGGAGGCACTGAATGCCTTTAATGTGGGAGACGCGCACCTCCGTGCCGCTCGAGATGGTCTAACCAGAGCCACTGAGCAGTATGTGAAAGACATACGGGTGAGGAATTTTAATAGTTATATATGCCAGTAGCCCCCGGGACTTAAAATACTTAGAATAACTGATTTAAGGATCATTTGTTTATGCAGGATCTTACGGAGAAGAATACATGTCTGTCCCAGGAGCTTCAAGAGTGCAAGGCCCAACTTGAGACCGCACTACCCGCCACAGGGGGAGCCACAGAGACCCCCTCTGGTAATATATACTTCGAAAAGATAAGTAGTTTATGAAGTGCGGCATGTGCGTAAGTCTGACAACTAAATTGCAGAGGGTGCCAGACTGGAACTGGACAAGCAACATCTGCTACGCCAGCTGAAGGCCGGCGAGAAGGTGCTTATGAGGGTGCAGCAGGAGAGAAACAAACTCCAAGATGCCAACACCCGGCTGGGCGAAGAACTAAAAGATGTTTGGGTCCAGCTGGCTGACTCCGTAAAGGAGAATTGGCGGCTTCGTCGCGGCATTTACAGTAAGTGCTTGAGCAAACTCTTTTGAAAATAAGAGTTCGGCGAGGAAGTCGATTGACAGAAATGTGTCTGTAGGTGTGCTCATGGGTCGTCCGGCGGAGGAGATGCCTGCTTCCACGGGTGAGCTTCTTCCCGAGCTGCTGCAACTGCACGAACGTATTCGACAGGCGATGAGCGGCATCGTCCAGGCCTTATGGCCGTCTGTCTCCCTACCCGAGGGTCTTGGAGGGCTTGCTGACAAGCTTCTGGGAGTACGGCAGCGCTTCCGTTTGTGGAAGATATCAGCCTGTCGTCAAGGCGCCAGAGAGGTCTGGGCCATGGTGAAGACGCGGTACACGAAGGCTGATCCAAACCACATGGCCGAGGTCGGACCTGTGGGGCCCGATGGGAAGGAGATCCCTGTGAGCTTAATGTACGGCCAAGTAGAGTTGGCCGCGAAATATTCCCAACGGGACTGTAAGCTAGACAGCCTGTTAGATGGGATTGAAGAGGAGTTCAATCAATCAATTTGACGATGTAATTTTAAAATGACATGTAAAATGCCTTCTAGCCAGATTGTAGATCGTTTGTCTTTGCGGACCTTTTCGCTTCAACCTCGGGACCCAACAGTCCGGAGTGTGTCCGAATACCCTAGCGGTTAGAAAAATCGGGGCATGCATGGAGACCAGGCATAGGGGTCATTAGTGCTTTATCAGACAAGTGCCCAACTAGTTATGTTATATGACATGGTTAGTAAGAAACATCTTCCAGTGAGAATAGTTCCGTTAGGGGTTCCTTTCCCTGGGAGGCATGCCCTAAGGTGCATGTCCGTACTGCGAAAAGAGCAGAAAAAACATCTGGGGGCAGATAAGTTTAAATAAGTAATAAATCATCTTTCAAGTCACCGACCAAATATTCCCTTAAGAACGCTAGCTTTCGGCTTCACCCAGTCTGAGGTACACATCCGGCTGACCCGGCAGTAACAATCGCAGAGGTGCTCCCTTTACCTCCTAGCCAAACAATCGGGAACGTAGGGGTAAGCACAGGAGCTAGGCAACCCAGCTTGGCCAAAACTTAAGTCATATCGATGCATATAATGGTGAATAAAAGGTACATGTGGAAGTACGACACATGTGTTGGGCATGAAGCCCGTATAAATAAGCTTCTGTTAAAGAAGCCCCCAGGTATAATGAGTGCTAGTAGCACATCAAGTGTGTGCGAACAATGCGTAGATCAGCCCATCAAAGGCTTTTACTAAAAAAGGGGGGAGAAGGAGGGGAACAAGAGACAGTGAAAATGTAAAAGGTGGACGGAAGAGGGAGACGAACTCTGAGTCCGGCGCTAGGCGTAGAATCTTCGGAGACGGGCTGCGTTCCATGGGTTCGGCTCGAGTCGGTTGTCAGATGCGTTACGTAGACGGTATGCTCCGCCGATCAGGACTTGGTCGATAATGAAGGGACCTTCCCATTTGGGCTTGAGTTTGTCCTTTTTCTTGTCCGGCGGGCGTAGAACAAGTTCGCCAACATTGTAAGTTTTGGCCCGTACTTCTCTGCTTTGATATCTTCGAGCCTGCTGCTGGTAAAATACGGAACGAGCTTTTGCCATGTCCCGCTCCTCCTCTAAGGCGTCCAAATTGTCCTGCCGATCCAACTCGGCTTCTCTTTCTTCGTACATGCGCACGCGAGGTGAGTCATGAATTATATCGCAGGGCAAAACTACCTCTGCGCCGTACACCATAAAAAATGGTGTGAATCCGGTAGTGCGGTTCGGCGTGGTCTGCAGCCCCCAGAGTACGGAGTCGAGCTCCTCTACCCAGTGCGTGTTAGATTCCGTGAGGGACCGCACTAATCTGGGTTTGATGCCGCTCATGATTAGACCATTTGCACATTCGACTTGACTGTTAGTTTGGGGTGATAGACTGAAGCGTAGTCGAGTCTGATGCCCATGTTTTTGCACCAGAGTTTAACCTTGTTGGCCGTGAAATTCGTGCCGTTATCAGTGATGATGCTGTGGGGGACACCATAACGGTGTACTACCCCGGATATGAAGTCTATCACGGGTCCGGATTCGGCCGTTTTAACTGGCTTGGCCTCTATCCATTTGGTGAATTTGTCCACCATGACCAATAGGTATTTTTGCTTGTGGGTTCCTCCTTTAAGGGGTCCAACCATATCAAGCCCGCAGACCGCGAACGGCCAGGTGATGGGTATAGTTTTGAGGGCGGTGGGTGGCATGTGGCTTTGATTAGCAAAGAGCTGGCAACCAACGCATCATTGGACTAAGTCCTGAGCATCTGCCCGGGCAGTCGGCCAATAAAATCCTGTACGGAAGGCCTTGCCTACAAGGGCCCGGGCTGCGGCGTGGTGCCCACCGAGTCCGGTGTGAATTTCCGCCAGAAGATTTCGCCCTTCCTCTTTGGAGATGCACCTTTGAAGGACTCCGGTTGTGCTTTTCTTATAAAGCTCTCCCTCACGGAGCTTGTAGGCCTTATATCGCCGTACTATGCAGCGGGCCTCGTTTTGGTCTTCGGGGAGTTCCTGCCTAGTTAAGTAGGCTAGGAATGGTTCCGTCCACGAGGCGATTACTGCCATTATTTCATGGGCTGAGGGTGTTATTTCATTGGCTGAGCCACCGAATGTGTCAGAATGTTCCGTGTTGGGTGGCGCGGTTGGTTCCGGGTTGCTATTTCCGGACTCCTCTTTCCATAGTACGGATGGCTTAAAGAGCCACTCCAGGAAGATGTTTGGAGGGACGGCGTCGCGTTTTGCGCCGATGCGTGCCAACACGTCGGCTGCCTGGTTATTATCCCGGGCTACATGGTGGAATTCGAGTCCTTCGAACCGAGCTGACATTTTTAAGATGGCGTTACGATAGGTTGCCATTTTCGGATCCTTGGCGTCAAAGTCTCCATTTACTTGGGATATTGCGAGGTTTGAGTCCCCGCGCACCTCTAGGCGTTGAATACGCATGGAGTTTGCCATCCGGAGACCATGTAGAAGGGCCTCGTATTCGGCTGCATTGTTAGAGTCCGTGTACATTATCTGAAGTATGTATTGGACTGTGTCTCCTATTGGGCACGTCAGTACGATGCCAGCCCCCAGGCCGGTCAACATTTTGGAGCCGTCGAAATGCATGATCCAATTGGAGTATGCGCCGTACTCTTTAGGGAGTTCGGCCTCGGTCCATTCAGCGATGAAGTCAGCCAAAACTTGCGACTTTATAGCTCGCCTTGGTTTGTAGGTTATGTCAAATGGTAAGAGCTCAATGGCCCATTTTGCAATCCTGCCCATCGCGTCGCGGTTGTTTATAATGTCGTTGAGGGGTACTTCGGAGGCCACTGTTATCAAGCACTCTTGAAAGTAGTGTCGCAGCTTCCGGGATGCCATGAACATCGCGTACGCTATCTTTTGATAATGTGGATACCGGGACTTGCATGGGGTTAAGACAGTGGATACGTAGTACACTGGTTTTTGAAGAGGGAATTTGTGTCCTTCTGCTTCTCGTTCGACGACGAGCGCTGCGCTGACAACTTCATGTGTTGCCGCGATATATAATAACATTGGTTCGCCTAGGTTGGGCGCGGCCAGGACCGGATTTGTTGCTAGTATGGCCTTTATTTCTTCGAGTCCGGCCGTGGCAGCATCCGTCCACTTGAAGTGTTCGGTGCGCCGGAGGAGGCGGTAGAGAGGCAGTGCCTTTTCTCCCAAATGGGAGATGAAGCGGCTTAAAGCCACCACGCATCCAGTCAGTTTTTGTATTTGTTTGAAGTCTTTTGGGATATCCAGTTGTGACAGAGCTCGGATCTTGGCTGCGTTTGCTTCAATTCCTCTACCACATACAATGAAGCCCAAGAGCTTTCCGGCTGGTACGCCGAAAACGCATTTTTCCGAGTTGAGCTTAATGTCATATGCTCGGAGGTTGTCGAATGTGAGCCTCAAATCGTCTACTAGACTTTCGACGTGTTTGGTCTTAACGACCACATCGTCTACGTATGCCTCCACTGTTTTGCCGATCTAGGTAGCCAGACATGTCTGAATCATGCGCTGATATGTTGCACCGGCGTTTTTAAGTCCGAAGGGCATTGTGTTGAAGCAGAATGGTCCCTATGGAGTAATGAATGCCGTTGCGGCCTGGTTTGTTTCCTCCATCTTGATTTGATGGTATCCGGAGTATGCGTCGAGGAAACACAATGAATCGTGCCCCGCGGTAGCATCGATGATTTGGTCGATGTGGGGGAGGGGGAAAGGATCCTTTGGACAGGCCTTATTAAGGTCTTTAAAATCCACACAAAGGCGCCAGGATTTGTCCTTTTTTGGTACCATTACCAGGTTTGCTAGCCAGTCCGGATGTTTTATATCTCTGATGAATCCGGCTTCTAATAGTTTGGCTAGCTCCTCTCCCATTGCCTGTCTTTTGGGTTTGGAAAATCGTCGAAGAGCCTGTTTGACTGGCTTGAATCCTTTTAGGATATTTAGGCTGTGCTCTGCCAACCTGCGTGGGATTCCTGGCATATCTGAAGGGTGCCAGGCAAAAATGTCCCAATTTTCCCGAAGGAATTCTCGTAGTGCGGCTTCTACATCAGGGTTTAATTGTGCCCCAATGGAGGCCGTCTTTGTGGGGTCCGTTGGATGGACCTGGAATTTGACTATTTCGTCTGCTGGTTTAAAAGATGTGGACTTAGATCTCTTATCGAGTATCACATCGTCCCTATTCACCATGGAGCATAGTGTAGTGAGTTCTTCTGCCGCTAGTGCGTCGGATAGTGCCTCTAGGGCTAGTGCGGTTGTCTTATTTTCGGCGCGGAGTGTTATGTCCAGATCACTGACCAGAGTGATGATTCCATTGGGCCCGGGCATTTTGAGCTTCATGTACCCGTAATGGGGTATGGCTTGGAAAATTGTGAATGCCTCTCGCCCTAATAGAGCGTGATATCCGCTGCTGAACGGGGCCACTTGGAACGTGACTTCGTCGGACATGTAGTTGTCCGGCGAGCCGAACACCACATCTAGTGTGATTTCTCCTGGGCAGCGTACTTCCAGACTAGGGATTATTCCTCTAAAGGTTGTGCTACTTCGCTCAATGCGGCTCCAGTCTATTTCCATTTTTTGGAGGGTTTCCTCGTAGATGAGGTTTAATCTGCTGCCGCCATCCATGAGTACCTTGGTAAGACAAAAGTCGTCCACTATGGGACTGAGGACCAATGCGGCTGGTGCTCGGGCTGTTCGGAATTTAGGTTCATCGCTGGCATTGGAGGTGATAGCCGTGTCGCTCCATGGATTTGTTGTTGCTACTTGGTAGACTTCGGCGACGCTGCGGATTGTTCGTTTCCACATATTATTTGATGCGAAAGTCTCGAAGATTGATAATACTGTACTGGAACTGTTGGGCTGGTTCTCTGGGGCTAGAAGCCCTTCGCCACTTTTGGCCACCTGCCGTAGTATCCAACATGCTCGGAGGCTATGTGTTGGAGTGGCGCCTTCTGCATTATGGATTTTGCAGGGTCCGCTGAGCCATCCCTCCAGTACGGTTCCGTACCCTTTAGGGGGGTTTTGCTTTTTGGTTTTTGACCCAGGTGCTTGAGCATGGTGCACCCTTTTATTCCGGACTAAGGTTGTGTTTAGGGCCGGATTGTCCCAAAATCTAGTTTCGGTTTTCCAGGCACTCTCCATCGCACAGTATTTTCGTACTATGGTCGCAAGGTCGGCGAAGCGTGTGACCTTGCGACGACTTATGGCGTTCATGATTCCCTTGTCCGTGCAATTATTGCAGAAAATAGAGATTGCGCTTTCCTCATGGCAGTCCTTTATCCTGTCCATAACCAGGAGGAATCTGGCCCAGTAATGATGTACTGTTTCATCGGGCTCTTGCCGTATTTGATATAGATTGCTTGTGTTTGGGTGGGCGGATGGAACTAAATTGGGAACCCCGCCCAATCTGAGGCTCAGAGGCCGAGGAATTTCCGGATTTGGAAGCTTGGATTGCTGGAGGTCATCCAACGAATCTAGCCCGCTGCCTGACTTTAGGTTCAGTACTCGATTGACGTCCGTCCCTCCACGGGAATCCGGCATGGAGGGATCGGGAATCCGTACATAATGGTTTTTAACATAGAAGAAGAGTCGCCGCGTTGTTCTTCTACCACCGCAACATGGTGGGTAGCCTGGGGAGAGTTAATTTCTCTCAGATCGGTTTTAAGCCCAATCTGATCGTAGTCTATAGCGACTCCCAGGGCGGCGATGCGATCCAAGAGCTCGTTTACGGAAGAGAGCTCCATCGGATCCAGCTGCTCGGCGAATTCCGAGTTGATGCCAAGATCGCTTTTGATGACTCGAGAGGTCATCATCGAAGCGGTGGCCGAACAGGCGATCATAAGAAAACCACCCAGCCGGATAGCTTGACCGGTGGCCAAAGCTCCTTTGGCAATGGTACCGTCTTTGAAGACGGGAAGAGGCATCCTTCCTGATTGCGACGACACAGAGGAACTCTCAATGAAAGCACCAATGTCGGTGTCAAAACCGGCGGATCTCGGGTAGGGGGTCCCGAACTGTGCGTCTAGGCGGATGGTAACAGGAGACAAGGGACACGATGTTTTACCCAGGTTCGGGCCCTCTTGATGGAGGTAAAATCCTATGTCCTGCTTGATTGATATTGATGATGTGGGTATTACAAGAGTAGATCTACCACGAGATCAAGGAGGCTAAACCCTAGAAGCTAGCCTACGGTATGATTGTTGTTATTGTTGTTGTGTCCTACGGACTAAAACCATCCGGTTTATATAGACACCGGAGAGGTCTAGGGTTACACAGAATCAGTTACAATGGTAGGAGATCTACATATCCGTATCGCCAAGCTTGCCTTCCACGCCAAGTCCCATCCGGACACGGGACGAAGTCTTAAATCTTGTATCTTCATAGTCTTGGAGTCCGGCCGATGATGATAGTTCGGCTATGCGGACACCCCCTAATCCGGGACTGCCTCAGCTGGCAACCGACGCATCGTTGGACTAAGTCCTGAGCATCTGCCCGGGCCGTCGGCCAATAAAATCCTGTACGGAAAGCCTTGCCTACAAGGGCCCGGGCTGCGGCGTGGTGCCCACCGAGTCCGGCGTGAATTTCCGCCAGAAGATTTCGCCCTTCCTCTTCGGAGATGCACCTTTGAAGGACTCCGGTTGTGCTTTTCTTATAAAGCTATCCCTCATGGACCTTGTAGGCCTTATATCGCCGTACTATGCAGCGGGCCTCGTTTTGGTCTTCGGGGAGTTCCTGCCTGGTTGTTATCCCGGGCTGATGTGTGCCAACATGTCGGCCGCCTGGTTGTTATCCCGGGCTGATGTGTGCCAACACATTTTGCACTGATGTGTGCCAACACGTCGGCTGCCTGGTTGTTATCCTGGGCTACATGATGGAATTCGAGTCCTTCGAACCGAGCTGACATTTTTAGGACGGCATTACGGTAGGCTGCCATTTTCGGATCCTTGGCGTCAAAGTCTCCATTTACTTAGGATATTGCGAGGTTTGAATCCCCGCAGACCTCTAGGCGTTGAATGCCCGTGGAGATTGCCATCCGGAGACCGTGTAGAAGGGCCTCGTATTCGGCTGCATTGTTGGAGTCTGTGTACATTATCTGAAGTACGTTTTGGACTGTGTCTCCGGTTGGGGACGTCAAGATGACGCCAGCCCCCAAGCCGACCAACATTTTGGAGCCGTCGAAGTGCATGATCCAATTGGAGTATGCGCCGTACTCTTTAGGGAGTTCGGCTTCGGTCCATTCAGCTATGAAGTCGGCCAAAACTTGTGACTTTATGGCTCGCCGTGGTTTGTAGGTTATGTCGAATGGTAAGAGCTCAATGGCCCATTTTGCAATCCTTCCCGTTGCATCGCGGTTATTTATGATGTCGTTGAGAGGTACTTCGGAGGCTACTGTTATCGAACACTCTTGAAAGTAGTGTCGCAGCTTCCGGGATGCCATGAACACCGCGTACGCTATCTTTTGATATAGTGGATACCGGGACTTGCATGGAGTTAAGACAGTGGATATGTAGTACACTGGTTTTTGCAGAGGGAATTTGTGTCCTTCTGTTTCTCGTTCGACGACGAGCATCGCGCTTACAACCTGATGTGTTGCTGCGATGTATAACAACATTGGTTCGCCCAAGTGTGGCGCGGCCAGGACCGGATTTGTTGCCAATATGGCCGTTATTTCTTCGAGTCCGGCCATGGCAGCATCTGTCCATTCGAAGTGTTCGGTGCGCCGGAGGAGGCGATAAAGGGGCAATGCCTTTTCTCCTAAGCGGGAGATGAAGCGGCTTAGAGCCGCCACGCATCCAGTCAGTTTTTGTATTTGTTTGAGGTCTTTTGGGATATCCAACTATGACAAAGCTCGGATCTTGGCTGGGTTTGCTTCAATTCCTCTACCGGATATGATGAAGCCCAAGAGCTTTCCGGCTGGTACGCCGAACACGCATTTTTCCGGGTTGAGCTTGATATCATATGCGCTGAGGTTGTCAAATGTTAGCCTCAAATCGTCTACTAGAGTTTCAACGTGTTTGGTTTTAACGACCACATCGTCTACGTATGCCTCCACTGTTTTGCCGATCTGGGTTGCCAGACATGTCTGAATCATGCGCTGATATGTTGCGCCGGCGTTTTTGAGCCCGAAGGGCATTGTGTTGAAGCAGAATGGTCCGTATGGAGTAATGAATGCCGTTGCGGCTTGGTCTGTCTCCGCCGTCTTGATTTGATGGTAGCCGGAGTATGCGTCGAGGAAGCACAATGAATCATGCCCTGCGGTAGCATCGATGATTTGATCGATGCGGGGAAGGGGGAAAGGATCCTTTGGACATGCCTTGTTAAGGTCTTTGAAATCGACACACAGGCGCCAGGATTTGTCCTTTTTTGGTACCATTACCAGGTTTGCTAGCCAGTCCGGATGTTTTATGTCTCTGATGAATCCGGCTTCTAATAGTTTGGCTAGCTCCTCTCCCACTGCCTGTCTTTTGGGTTCGGAAAATCGCCGAAGAGCCTGTTTGACTGGCTTGAATCCTTTTAGGATGTTTAGGCTGTGTTCTGCCAACCTGCATGGGATTCCTGGCATATCTGAGGGGTGCCAGGCAAAGATGTCCCAATTTTCCCGAAGGAATTCTCGTAGTGCGGTGTCTACATCAGGGTTTAGTTGTGCCCCAATGGAGGCCGTCTTTGTGGGGTCCGTTGGATGGACTTGGAATTTGACTATTTCGTCTGCTGGCTTAAAAGAGGTGGACTTGGATCTATTATCGAGTATCACATCGTCCCTGTTCACCATGGAGCGCAGCGCATTTAGTTCCTCTGCCGCTATGGCTTCGGATAGTGCCTCTAGGGCTAGTGCGGCTGTCTTATTCTCGGAGCGGAGTGCTATGTCCGGATCACTGGCAAGAGTGCTGATTCCATTGGGCCCGGGCATTTTAAGCTTCATGTACCGGTAATGGGGTATAGCTTGAAAAATTGTGAATGCCTCTCGCCCTAATAAAGCGTGATATCCGCTGCTGAATGGGGCCACTTGGAATGTGACCTCCTCGGACCTGTAATTGTCCGGCGAGCCGAACACCACGTCCAGTGTAATTTTTCCTGTGCAGCATGCTTCCCGACTAGGGATTATTCCTCTAAAGGTTGTGCTTCTTCGCTCAATGCGGCTCCAGTCTATTTCCATTTTTCTAAGGGTTTCTTCGTAGATGAGGTTTAATCCGCTGCCGCCATCCATGAGTACCTTAGTAAGGCGAAAGCCGTCCACTATTGGACTGAGGACCAATGTGGCTGGTGCTCGGGCTGTTCGGAATTTAGGTTCGTCACTGGCATTGAAGGTAATAGCCGTGTCACTCCATGGGTTTATTTTTGCCACCTGGTAGACTTCGGCAAGGCTGCGGAGTGTTCGTTTCCGCATATTATTTGATGTGAAAGTCTCGAAGACTGTTAATACCGTACTGGTATCCTTAGACTGATGCTCTAGAGCTAGAAGCTCTTCGCCACTTTTGGCCACCTGCCGTAGTATCCAACATGGTCTAAGGCTATGAGTTGGAGCGGCGCCCTCTGTGCTATGAATTTTGCAGGGTCCATTGAGCCATCCCTCTAGTACGGTTCCATGCCCTATAAAGGGGTTTTTCTTTTTGGTATTTAACCTAGGTGCATGGCGATGATGCACCCTTTTATTTCGGACTGGGATTGTATTCAGGGCCGGATTATCCCAAAAATTGATTTCGGTTTTCCAGGCACTTTCCATCTCACCGTACTTTCGTACTATGCACGCCAAGTCAGCGACACGTGTAATTTCATGACGAACTATGGCGTTGAGGATTCCCTTGTCCGTGCAATTGTTGCAGAAAATTGAGATTGCGCTTTCCTCATGGCAGTCCTTTATCCTATTCATAACCAGGAGGAATCTGGCCCAGTAATGATGTACTGTTTCATCGGGCTCTTGCCGTATTTGAGATAGATCACTTGTGTTTGGGTGGGAGGGTGGAATTAAATTCGGAACCCCGCCCAATCTGAGGCTCAAGGGCCAAGGAGTTTCCGGATTCGGAAGCTTGGATTGCTTGATGTTGTCCAACGAATCTGGTTCGCTGCCTGACTTTAGGTTTAGTACTCGACTGACGTCCGTCCCTCCGTGGGAATCCGGCAAGGAGGGATCGGGAATCCGGACATAGTTGGTCTTTAATATAGAAGAAGAGTCGCCGCGCTGTTCCTCTACCACGGCGACGTGGTGGGTAGCCTGGGGAGAGTTGATCTCTCTCAGATCGGTTTTAAGCCCAATCTGATCGTAATCTGTAGCGACTCCCAGGGCGGCGATGCGATCCAGGAGCTCATTTACGGAGGAAAGCTCCATCGGATCTAGCTGCTCGGAGAGTTCCAAGTTGACGTGAAGATCGCTTTTGATGACCCGAGAGGTCATTGTCGGAGCGGCGGCCGAACAGGCGGTCATAAGAAAACCACCTAGCCGGATAGTTTGGCCGGTAGCCAAAGCTCCTTTGGTAATGGTACCGTCTTTAAAGATGGGAAGAGGCATCCTTCCTGATTGTGACGGCACAGAGGAACTCTCAATGAAAGCACCAATGTCGGTGTCAAAACCAGAGGATCTCGGGTAGGGGGTCCCGAACTGTGCGTCTAGGCGGATGGTAACAGGAGACAAGGGACACGATGTTTTACCCAGGTTCGAGCCCTCTCGATGGAGGTAAAACCCTACGTCCTGGTTGATTAATATTGATGATATGGGTAGTACAAGAGTAGATCTACCACGAGATCAAAGAGGCTAAACCCTAGAAGCTAGCCTATGGTATGATTGTTGTTCGTCCTACGGATTAAAACCCTCCGGTTTATATAGACACCGGAGAGGGCTAGGGTTACACAGGGTCGGTTACAATGGTAGGAGACCTACATATTCGTATCGCCAAGCTTGCCTTCTACGCCAAGGAAAGTCCCATCCGGACACGGGGCGAAGTCTTCAATCTTCTATCTTCATAGTCTTGGAGTCCGACTGATGATGATAATTCGGCTATCCGGACACCCCCTAGTCCAGGACTCCCTCAAATACACTAAGAGATCAACAGCAAGGTACGAGAGTAGTCACACGTCTGTTGACCGAAGACTAAATTGGGGTCACACGATTTTATTTTATTTTGGTATTGTCCGTTCTACGCCGGATGGCTTGATGGCCGTCTTGTGCCTACCGGCTGACACTGTTCGGAATCTTCCCCGAAGAGCCAGCGACCAATGGCAGAGCAGCCTGCCTCCATCGTCTATGGCCCCGGCCAAAACCCCGCTCCACGCCCCACCGCACTGCCGTGGTTGTGCCGCCCCCGGGCCAATCCGCAAAGACTCCCCATCATCCAGATCCGGCGGCGGTAGTACCTTCAACCCACGCAACTCTAAAAGATAGCCATCTAAGCGCTGCTTCCACGGCGAACTTTCGGCCCCGCACCCTTACGTTAGACACCAGCCAACTAGCAGCCTAGGAGCTCCGCTGCCTCGAGGGGTGCTGCTTCCCATTGGGAATCGATTGGCCCAGAATAAAAATATAGACAACTGACGCCTAAATAAAGTGATTTGAGATGAGAGTGCGACCTATCTGGAGGCATGGTGAAGTAGGCAGGTCCAGCTGCCGAGTCGGTGAGGCCGGCGCGGTTGCGGTGGCGACTAGCGGCAGGGAAAGAGCGATGTCGTGACGGTCGACGGCTACGCGGAAGCAGCGCTAGGACTCTGGATAGATCCAAAGTTGGAGCCTCTCCGGCACCGTGAACAACGGAGGGGGTGAGTCGGCTCCGGTACGGTTCACGCGGCCGACATTGAGGCAGCACCAGCAGCACAGAGTAAGAGGCACACGACCCAGTGCACGGCGGAAATTGGACAGTGTCTCCGGCATTAGGGAGGAGGGCGGCTGTGAAATTGGTGTGGTGGGGGCGCCATGGAGGTGGGGCTGAGGTTTCACGGCTCGAGAGAAGGGAGCTTCCCGGGGAGAAGGTGATTTGGCGCCCATGAGGTATGAATGGGGGCGGGCGGGGGGGATTGGGAGGGGAGTGGAACCATGTCTTACGGACGCATTTGTCTGAAATGTGAGGGGGAGTTACAGTTCTACCCTTGCCTATAGGCTTCTCGGCTTTGGTCTGTGTACTGAGGGTCGGGGATAGTAGCGTAACTTTGCTTCTCCCCAAATAGTGGGCGGGAGCGATTTCGGGCGAGGAGGGCGTGTTTTGAACTATAGTGGGTGCGAGCGATTTCGGCCGAGGAGAGCATTTTTGAAATAGTGGGCGTGAGCTATTTCGGGCGAGGAGAGCGTGTTTTGCCGACCATGGTTTATGAATTATTTGGCACATGTCATTTCGGCCGAGGAGAAGGCGCACTTGGATGAAGTTACGAACCTACCCTCGATGTACAACGGGCCAATTGATGCGTGTCCCACATAGGACGGTAATTTCGCGTCTCCCATTTATTTGCTCGGGCGAATTCCACCGAGCAGAGAGGATGTTTAACGGTTCGTTCAATTTTTGGGAGAACGAGCATCCACTCTACCTTACCAAGTCAATTCGAATCAAATTTTGAAATATTATCTTGCCACTTCTTTTTTAGATGGAGAGATGATGCTCGGGAGTAATGTGTTTTTACATGCTCGTTGCTAGCGATTTACTATATGACAAATAGTTGACCCACTCAAAAACGTGAATCAAACCCAAAATGAAATATCTCGATTCAATGAACTAGCTCGTTCAGTAGGTCAAAATAGTGAATTAAATCCAAAATTGAACACCTCAATCGAGTAGCATGTTGTACAGTATTATAGTACTCCAGGAACATGTTGAAAGTCAAATTAATGAAATTGTTTGATATACGCATATATCCGTTCATGTGTGGATTGCAGACAACATGTTCTCCAATTTAAATATTTGAATGCAAGTTTATATCGAAACATGGTTTATATCAGTCTTTGATGCATAAAAGGCGTCCCCCTCTCTCGGACTCCTGTTCTCTCTCTCTCTCACTCACTCTCTCGTCAACAATCTTCAATTCTGCCGCACGCATCCAACACAAAAACCTTGTTGGTCCCTCTCCCTTTCTCTCCATCTCTCTCTGTGTGGGGGGGGGGGTCTTTCTAGTTCGCATTCATATATACACCATCTATAAGTCTCTCTCGAACACTATGTATGATACTCTAGCTAGTCCAAGCTAGATATCTTGGGTGCACTCATCGTACGCACACAAATTCCTTGGCTCTTTGCCCGTAACTCTCTCAGGCACCACTATGTCGTCTCGGAGCTCTTCCCCCCCCCTCTCAAACTCTTCATCCACCTGGGTAACACATACACATGCATATCTCACTCGCACTCGATAGGCCCATCTAATACTCTATCTCTCTCCCTCGTTCTCTCTCCATCTCACACGCACACACACACACACACACACAATCTCATGCCCAACTAGCCAAGTATGATGGTCTCTCACTCAATTGTAGGAACACGCAGTCCCCCTATATGTATATGACTAGCTAATCTTAGTCTCCATCACAAACATGTGCATGGTCTATCTCGATTTCTCTTCGGGCATCTTTCTATCGTGCACGCACTCCCTCGATCTCCCACCCATATAGTCCCCTCACGATCTCGAGGGGATCTCTCTATCACAAACACACCCTCTCTCCCTCCCCATGCGTCCATGCCATCCATGTGTCCCTCTCAACCTTTTTTCCTTGTTGGCCAGACCTCTATTGGACATGTGCTACAGGGGTGTCTCTCTCCGTTGCAAACAATCACACACTAGCTATCTTCGTGTATGTCCTCGCCTCGCTTTTCCATCTCGGAGATGCATGCGTGATATGTTCGTATAAGAAACGAAAAAACACACTCTCTCTCTCTCTAATTTATGGTTTGTTGTCACTTTCTCTTTCACACACATACTCTTTTTGCACACTTACTCATTCTCCTTCACACGCACTTGATCTGTCTCGACTGAGGCACTATCCTCCGTCCATAGCATATAGATTTATTGAAAATTCAAACATCACAAAGTTTGACCATGTACATGGAGAAAAACAATTACATCTAGTATGCCAAACATATACCATTAGATTCACCATGAGATGTAGTTTTGTATGATGTATCTTTGGTATTGTATATATAAATAACATTTGCGTAAACCTGATCAAAGTTTCCAAAGTTTGAAATTTACATGCACTGCATTATCGAGCGGATGGAATATCTCATTCCCCCTCTCAGCTATCTGACGCACCACTCAGCCTTATTGGGGCTCCTCAATCTCTCTCAAACTTTATTGGTTAGTTTGGTTCTTGACCTGACCCTCATGCCTTGATGGCTGGTGTTGCCTGGTGTGGACGTGAGATGTAAAATATTTCTGCCTGGCCAGGCTTGTGTGGTGCTGAAGCATTTGGTTCATGCCTGGGCCAGGCAAAGCATCAACGTCCCATCAATAAATCCATGCATCAATTATTTAATGCTAATATCCATCCATGTTGCTGTTAGCCTCGTGGCCGCACGACTAGGCACGGCCAGGCGTTCGAAATCGGTCGCTTGGGCCAGGCTACTTGCAGTGTGTGGAGTTCAGCTAGGCTAATTAAAGTGCAAGGGAACCCAACCCAGGCGAGCTTTCTTTTTCACAGGGTAGCAACCAAACAAGCGTGCATGAAATCCAGCCACAACCCCAGGCCACGCAAAAGATGCTCACGACGCAAGCCAAACTGGCCTTATATCTCCCTGGTTCACACATACACATGTCTCGCTCGCGCTATACATATAGACCCATCCAACACTCTCCACCCTTGTTCTCTCTCCATGTGACACGTACCCCCCTAAGTACCATAATCCCTCACTCCATCATAGGCTCTGTTTGGATCCATGGGTTAGAGTTAGTTTGGGTTAGTTTGGAGTCAACTAACCCAAAAAGATCCAAACAAGAGGGTTAGTTTAGGTTAGATGCATCTAACCCACCCAAAAAAACAAACCCATCCAAGAGGTGCTTATTTGGGTTAGTTTTTCTCAGGACCACTAATAAACACTTTTTTCTCTTGCTCTCACCGCAGCAGATCCCTCCCCACTTCCTTGAAGCTTCTCATCCTCTCCCTCCCTCCCTCTCGCACCGCCCGTGAAGGTGCCTCGCTGTATCCGCGCTCCATCTAACCCTGCCATCCAAACACCTCTTTACTTAGAGTTAGTTTAGGGTTAGTTCAGGGTATGAATCTAACTCTAACCTCTAACTGAGTTAGAGTATCCAAACAGGGCCATAGGCGCAAGCACCCCCCCCCCCCTCCTAAGTATGATTATCTCTTACTAGCCATCAGGAACACATGTATTATCTCCTTCCATCCATACGTCTATCTCGATATCTCTCGGGGCATCTTCTATCACGCACACACCTTGTCACTCGATCTCCCACCCATGTAGTCCCATCACGATCTCCAGGGGATCTCTCTATGACAAACATACACTCTCTCCTCCCCATGTCTGCATTTTCTCCGTATGTCTCTCTCGACCTCTCTCCCTTGTTTGTCAGAACCCTCTTGGCCACGTGCTAGGGGTCTTCCTCTCTCGGTTCCAAACAACCACACACTATCTCCTCACCTTGCTTCCATTGTCGAAGATGCATGTGTGATATGTTTGCATAAGACACGCACGCTTTTTCTCTACTTTTATCGTGTGTTGTCCATGTCTCTTTCACACACGCACACACACTTTTTTCACTCTCTCTCTCTATCTCTCTCTCTATCTCTCTCTCTTTAGGGACTCTGTCACGTCCATAAGCATATGGATGTTTTGAAAAGTCAAACCTTAGACAAGTTTGACCAGGTATATGTGGAGAAAAACATTTACATCTGGAACGATCATTAGATTCATCACAACATGTACTTACTTCATACTATCATTTATCTTTGGTATTGTAGATATAAGTAATTTCTTTATAAACTTGGTCAAAGTTTCAAAAGTTTGACTTAAAAAAATGTTGTAACTACATTATCGAACAGAGGGAGTAGCTCTTTCTCTCTCTCTCTGCTATCTCTCACGGGCCTCCCCTCTCACTCGAACTCTCTATACCGACGGATTATACGCTCACTGTGTCAGCGTATAGCTCCGTATATTGTTTAGTTGACCGGTCAACCAATCCACATGCTGCGTTGCCAGCTCGTGTTCTGTATCTTGGTGTGCTGGCCCATGTGGCAGTGGGTGAAAATAAGTAAACTAGAGGCCCATATGACACGCAGTGAAGTAAACAAAGTTGAAACCACTCGGGGTAGCACCCCACACGCTAGTAAATTAAGGGCGCATTGAGGACAAACTTCTTGCGCGCGAAGGACGCACTCGCGCACAATTCACCACTGCGCGGCGGCATGCACAAAAGGACGCACTCGCACACACCCAGTACACAACACACACTAGCACACATGTACACCGGCGTCGCCGCCGGTTGAGATGGACGGCGAGGCAGCCAACAAGCGGAGGCGGCTCGAGCCAAAACCGCATCCGGCGAGCCTGGACCTCATCAGCGGCCTCCCCGATGACATGCTGCTCGTCATCATCGGCCTCCTCCCCACCAAATCTGCCGTGCGGACCGCCCTTCTCTCCCGGCGGTGGTACCCTCTCTGGTGCTGCGTACCCCTCAACCTCACCGTCGATAGCTGCCTCTGCGACGGGGATTGCAAATGCCTGGCCGCAGTCTCCAAGATCCTTTCATCGCACCCTGGGCCAGCCAGACGCCTTGACATCTGCATGTTCAGTACCAACTGCAAGGTCCAACCCAAGTTCGACGAGTGGTTCTTATCCCCCACCCTAGATCAGATCGAGGAGCTCAGCTTGGAAGTTGGACGATGTCGCTCTCGGCCGCCGTCCGCGCTCCGCCTCACGCCAACGCTGCGCCGCGCCAGCTTCAGCTCCTGCTATCTTCCCCAGATTAATGCCGCACCCGCCCTTCTTCTCCCTCAACTCAAGCAGCTTGACCTCTTCGACGTTGTCATCTCGAAGAAGGCTATGGAGCACCTGCTCCGCAGCTGTACTGTGCTCGAGTACCTTCGCCTTGAGCAGATCCATGGGTTCATTAGCCTCCACATCGCCTCGACGAATCTCCGATGGATTTATGTGTCTTGCTGGCCCCGCAAGAAGACATCAATTGGGAAGAGATCATTCCAGCTGTTCCACATTATGGTCATTGAGAATGCGCCTTTCCTTGAGAGATTGCTTGTAGATCTAGAAGGTCCAACAAAAATCAGGGTCATTGATGCGCCGAAATTGACAGCGTTGGTGTACTCGTCTGCCAAATTCTCCGAACTCTTTATTGGATCCATAATCGTTCAGGTAAAACACTCATCTTCTTCTCCGTCTTCTTGAAATTCACATTTTTAAATTTCTTCTTGATGTATTTACGACCGTCTTCCAGAAAATGATTCTCACAAGCTTGACCCAGTCCATGCGCACAGTGAAGATCTTAGCATTAAAATCTATCGGCCCCAATCTGGATCAAGTTGTTGGATTCCTTACATGCTTTCCGTGCACGGAGAAGCTACTCGTCGAGGTGAAACTTCTTTAAGTAAACGGTAATCACAATGTAGCTCAATTTTTTCGTAATTTCCCAAATTACGATGACAAGTGTAGTGTTCAAAACTGCATCTACGCACTGCACCGAAAGAAATGTTTTTAGTATTTTTTCTCACGTGATCACCTACATCATTTTTATGCTGTACTACTACTATAGTAGCCTAGGCTAGTCATAGTGGAAAGTAACTTAGACTACTCCAGTAACTCTATGGTTACCCTAAGAGCAAGTACTACCTCTGTCCTAGTTTACTCTTCCAATTTTATAGTATCAAAATTTGACCATAGATTTAACTGACAAAATGTTAATGTATGTCACTAAGAACTATATCGTTGGATTCGTATTTGAACATAATTTCAAATGGTGTAATTTTTAGTGACATGCATTGGCATTTTCTTAGGTAAATCTATGGTCAAATTTTATACTAAATACGAGGTAGTATTCCCTCCATCCCAAAATTCTTGTCTTACATTTGTTTAGATACGGATGTATCTAACACTAGAATGTAATAGATACATCCGTATTTAAAAAAATTTAAGACAAGAATTTTGGGACGGAGGGAGTACAAAAGTGGGCTATGTAGGCCAAAACATGTGCCAAATTCACTTGTTATGCATTTGGCATCGATGCCCCTCCATTGCTCACCTGGTGCCCCAATCTGGATCACCTACTTTGCTCTGGTGCCAAATTAACTCACACAATGAAAAAACACTGCGTGGGAGAGAGAGAGGACTGAGGCAATAAAAAACACTTGTTTGGGAGAGTGAGAGGCTGGTCTAGTTGGTTTGATTGATTTGTTTATACATGTGGGTCTGTGTGCACAGCGGTGCCAACTCTCTCACATCGCGAGAGCGGTGCCAAAATCTTTTGATTTGACATTAATGCGTATTATGTGGCATACTTTTGCGAAATATGGCATCGGCCACATAGTGGAAGGCAACAAATGCCCAAGCTCTTCACGTGCTCCTAATTAAATGAGAGGAAACAGAAAGAGAGAGAGAGAGAGAGAGAGAGAGAGAGAGAGAGAGTGAGTGAAAAAATATCACTAGCCAGCCAACCCTATCGTATGAGCGAATGATATTGGTACCTCTTGATGACACGGCAATCTTATGTAGCCAGCGGCTCTAATATGTTCTCTTCTTTTGCAGATAAAAAAAGACCCGAAAGTGAAAAATGTGCTGCACTATAACAATCTCATCGAATGCCTTGATCTCCATCTTACAGAAATTGATTTGATCGACTACCGACGCAGCACATCTGAGATTAAATTGGCCAGGTTCTTTGTTTTGGAGGCAAGTGTGCTCAAGGTAATGTGGTTTGGCGTTCTCTGGCGCAACAATGAATGGCGTGCTGATCACCGCAAGCGTCTAAGCCTAAATGACAAAGTCTCCACAGAAGCTGAATTTGTTTTCGAAACATCAAGTGGCCAGAGACTCAAAAACTTACTTGCCCATTAGTAACTTGTCAGGGCGGTGGATTTTAGTTTGTATGATAATGCTGCATCCACCTAAAGTAACAAAAGTTCTTACGTGAACTTCCTAGTAATTCGCTCTTCCTAGGTGCAGCATTACTCCTAACATTTGTAATATCAGTTTGAAACTTGTAATATTGCCATGTCCTATTCCTGCATTTTCAAAATCCTGCGAATCAAACAGGTCCTGAGTTGGTCATGATGTTGTGCCTCCCATCTTTCACCAATAGCCGTCGGATCTACATCTGACGCATACAAACCAAGCTTCTCCATTTTTGCAAAAAGATGCTCATACTTGTTCCCTATTTACAAACAACTCCTTGTCTCTCACAATCAACCTTATCTCCTCCCCACCACCTCTAGAAGGCGGTGGAAAAATCTGGTGCGATGGCCGCTGCCGGAGCCGTCCACCCCCAATATTGGTGTTCCGTGCAATGCACGGGCATCTACGCACGGGAAATTATGTCAAACAGGGCTATTTGTAAGCAGGCTAGCTCTACATCCATGATGATAGTGGCTGCAGACGGTGAGGCTGACTATGGTATGCCGAACACGGCGCCTATACTCAGGTGTCATCTCCGGCGCAGGGTCTTGTCACTCACTGTGAGGAGCAGCACATAATAATTTGACCAACGGGTAGTACAGTGCTAGTACTAGTAGCACCACCGTCTGGATTTAGGAGTACTACCACGTCCATCTGGATTTTAGTATTTTACTAGCAATATCTACTAGTAATGCATGTCACAAAAAACGTACTACTCCCTCTATAAATAAATACATGGTTTTTTATTCCCATCGGTGAGAGAACTTAATGTTTTTTGCTAACTACTAATAGGATTACATGCAATGAACTAAACATTGCGGGCCTGTTTGGTTTGTGACTAACTTTGCCAAAGATTGCCACACCTAAAGTTAGGCAAGTTTGACCAACTTACGTGAGTGTTTGGTTCAAGCCACATCTTAGGCAAGCCCCACTTGGGCCCCACATGGCATACACATAAAAAATGTGGCAAGATTCCCTTAGGCTTGCCAACTTGTGGCTCTCATTTTGATGAACTAACCTTAGGCAAGCTTGGCAAAAATGTGTGGCAAAGTGTGGCAATGCTAGGCCTAGAACCAAACAGCCCCTACATGTCATGTTTGGTAGTCTCAAGTCATTGAAAGCATGCACGGCCCACATCTCTCATTGGTTGATATGTCACAAAATAATAAACAACGAGGGAGTTAATGCAATGTGCCTAAGGCTAGCCATAGTGGGGGTAACATAAGTATTACTCCCTCCGTTTCTTTTTAGTCTGCATATAAGATTTGGTCAAAGTCAAACTTTGTAAAGTTTGACCAATTTTATAGGGAAAAAATATCAACATCTACAATACTAAAGTTGTATGGTATGAAAATTAATTTCATGATGCATCTAAAAATATTGATTTCATATTACGAATCTTGATATATTATTCTATAAACTTAGTCAAAGTTAACAAAGTTTGACTTTGACCAAATCTTATATGCAGACTAAAAAGAAACGGAGGGAGTATCATGCACTTGGGACTCGCAAACATGCTTATGTGGCAGGCAATTAAAGAAGAGAGAGATGGTTATAGTAACATAGGTAGATATCGTAACATAATAAACATGATGCTACTATGTGTCATGCATGGCAATAAATGAGACCACTTATGATACTAATCTATGACACTATGCACTATAAAGATAGTAACATACGCATGTTACTAGTCTAAGTTAATCTCCACTATGACCAGGCTAAGTGTTTTGGGATTATTTGGTTTTCGTAATGTGACTTACAAAACATTTTTGTTTACATGCATTAACATTTTATTAGTTAAATCAAAGGTCAAAACTTGGCGCAAAATGCAAAGGGGACCAATAAACCAGTAAACATCAAACTTCTCTCGTTTGGCCCCAACTAGAGGTCCGGTGAGATGACTATACTGCACCAGCACGGAGGGGGACGCAGCTTCATTGACTTACGACATCTGCCTTTGGGTGAATGACACATGGGCCGAGGGGGTGGGTGGCCTACCTGTCATATAGCCAAAGGCAGGTGCAGTAGAGGGCCGAGGAGTAGTACGAAATCCTACGCACCTACGCATGCTATCCAAGGGCAAGAGTGATCACTCGAATCGCAAGATCAGTTGACCCATGGAGGCGATGAGCGCGAGCATCAGCCGGTTGTGCCAGATGGTCCACGACGCCGGCCTGCGGCCAGGCAATGAGGAACGTCTCCAGGTAGTATTGCTTGAGGCCGCCAGGGCGAGGGGCCACTTGGACGACAGCTTCGTCTCCTTGTTCGACGAGGTCCTCGTCGGTTTCCTCGACAAGTTCACTATCGTCAAAAAGCTCGTGGACGACTTTGACGTAAGCCTCCAGCCGACGTGCCCAGGCAATGCGATGCCCGCCACCCTCAACGGCCACTATGGTGACAACCTCTTCGATGCACTGGTGGCCCTGCGACTGCCCGCCGTCGCGCCGGAGAATGTCCACCTCGAGGTCGCGCTCGCCGCGTAGCGCCTGGCGCAGCAAGACACCATCGACATAATCACCCACGTCTACGCGCAAATCGGCCACAAGGACTACTACATGCAAGAGGAGGAAAATAGGACGCTGGCCTTCTTGGGCCACAGGGCAACCTTGGACGGCACTGTTCAGAAGCACGTTGAGCTCGCCGCCAATGCCGCTGCTCCTTACACGTTGGTTGGTGACCCGGCGCACTAGGGCGTGAGGATGTCATTGATGGATCCGTATGTATTTTTATCTTTCTGACAAGTCCATGTAGTAGTATATGATACTACAGTAATTATCTTACCTTTCGCATCAACTTCATAATTTTCGTGCGTACTCCATGCATGAACGGCGCCAGAACCAAACTTCCCATTACTCTAGGCAAAATCGTTATTTTCTATCTATCAATCGCGCCATGGATCAAAACCAAATTTTACAAGTTACGAGTTCAAAAGGAAAAGCCTGTCGTGTTCGCGTCGCACCCCCACACAGTTGGTCCCGCACGCTGCTCAAGCGGGAATGCGTGTGGTGTTGCATTTTCACTTACAAGTGGGACCGCAGTTGAGCAAACCGACTATCGGCAAACCCTCACACCGCCCACCGCGCGATGGCTGAGAAAATAGGAGGGAGAAGAGATGGTTGTAGCACGGACTCCAAGAAAATTGGTGTCGGATGGGACTCATGTTGGTGGCGTGTGCCGTACTGCTAGACGTGAATGCTAGTTATGGCCCATGCCAGCCCACTATATCGAGCCTATATCGAGGTACGTAGAACAAATTTCCTGCAGTCCGTGCTCAGCCCTCCTCTATCTCTCTCTCAACCAGCCAGCGGACGCGCGGAGCCCATCATTTGTTTGCTCACATGCGGTCCCGCATGTCAGTGAAAACACAAGCGGACCCACTAAACCTGCACATCTTTCACCTCGATGTGCTGGTGATGAAAAAAAAATCCAAGAAAGATCTTCGATGGCCGCTTTTGGAGTTACTCAAGAGTAGTAAGATTCTATTTACAGTTTAACCCAAGATGCACATCTCGTGGCTTCAACTACCACTCTATTTTGTTTCATGACACGACCTGGATGCTGGATGTTCATGTGTCGACAAAAGGAGGAAGAACCCGACCAAATCTTCGGTTGTGCTCTCGGATTAGACTAGTTGTGCTAACTTAAAAAAATTATTGTGTACTCCCTCCGTTCCAAAATACTTGACTTCCATTTGTCCAAAAATGGATGTACCTATATACTAAAACATGTCTAGATACATATATATTTTGACAAATAGAAGGCATGTATTGTGCAATGGAGGGAGTAGAATGGATGCAAGTTTTTGTATTGGGAAGAAGAGTACATCCATATATTGATAGAGCGCAATTTAGTAGATGTTCTATCACTTTTAGCTAGCACAGAGGCTATAGATGAGATTTGTGCACTTGTTGATACTCCTACTTGGTATGCGTGTTGCTGCTTAGACACAGAGAAAAACGGACCAGAGGGAGTACTAGAATAGAAGCTAGACATGAGACTAGATGCGAGGAAGCAATGTCTACTTCTTTACACTCGAAGAAGAAAGAAGCACGCAAGATCGAGCCTCCGCAGATCAACAATCAATGCATCGAGAAGGCACTAATCCAACTTACAGGAGTAGTAAAATGTATTCTTGTGGTTCTTGTTTTCTTTGGTCTTGTTTTTCTAGTCAAAATTATCGTTGGAGTTCATGCAAAACGGAGGTCCGTTTGGGGTCGTGCGTTGCAGTTGGCCTTACAAGTGGGACCGCAGTTAAGGAAACCGACTATCGGTAAACCCCAACCTCGCCCGCCGCGCGATGGCTGAGTTAGAGAAACGATGAGGTTGAAGAGATTGCTCTAGCACGGACTCCAAGAAATATGGTGTCAGATGGAAGTCGTGCTGGTGGCGTGTGTTGTACTTCTGGATGTAAATGCTTGTTCTGGCCCATGCCACCCTACTACTCCTACTACTTACTATATAGTACTACTAGTATCGAGGATTCGAGGTGCTAGTTACGTAGTACAATATGGCTACAGTAAAAACACCCGCGCAACGCGCGAAGCATGTGAAGCTAGTACAAATAGTGTACTACTATTGTTGATTGGCCTCATCTGATAACCTGTTGCAATGCACGTACAATTATGTATTCGGAAAATATTTTTTTGCCTCGTCGCACCACTCACTCACAGAAGCGACTCGAAAGCCATTCATAAATTTAGTAAGTTTATCACAGGCATATCATTTTATTACATACAACAGGTCATCAACCCACATCGATAACGAGGATACATTATAAATACTAAAGTTTTCACCACACAACAAATAACAAGAATTGAAATGAACTTCAACTCAACCATTCCTCAGCGTTGGAAACGCTTGCTTTGAACCACAAATGATTCTCTGGGACGGGCCATCCATTGTCGATCTGGAGACCAACGCAGGACTGATCATCCAGGCTGAAGCGGCCTACTATATCAGTACCAGGGTAGGGAACCACCCAAATGTTCGAGGTATAGACACAGTTGCTTCTCATAAATGGTAGTAACATTGTGTCAATAGCAGTTGGATCGCCTTTCACCATCATTGGATAGTTTTGTCCAAGGAAGAGCGAGTTTTCTCCAAGACTATCAATTCTGTACTAGGGAGAAGGAGTTGGCGCTAGCACACTAGTATCCATCCAGAATACCATGCAACGGGTGTTGGAATAGGTCCAGAGAGTGCGACCATGGGAGACTACACCTTCTTCCTTAGCATTAATTTCATTAGTGGGCTGTATACACACAAGAAGAGGTGATCCATCGAAATTAGTTGCCAGGCGCCACAAAGTATATGGGCGCTGCTCGTCCTCATGCTCGTGATCATCACCATCGTCATCTCCCCCTTGGTTATAAATATTTTCAAGTATGGGTGGTGGAATGTTCACAGGACCTTGGAAACACAAGAAGAAGGTTAATTAGTAAAGGGAAACTTGCTAACCCGCATGCATGTGGATGAAAGAATTATAATTACAGTGGAAGACAAACGTATCGAAACTACGAGGATTCCATGCAAAAACAGTGCCACGAGTGGTGGCAGCATACACAAGGCCCTCGTATTCAATTGCATCACAGTACTCATCTATGTACAAAAACTGATTTTTGAGCAATATACATCGAGTCAAACCACCAAGGACGGCAACAAGCTTGTTGAAGATAGCAACAACTTCATAGTTGTTGTAATTCCAAGAGATGTTGGGAACTCGACAAATTGCTATCTTCCATAGAAGACAGTCACCATGATTGTATTTGAACGTGCGTACAATACCGGTGTGCTCAACCTCTGGGCAGTCTGCTGAGATTTTTGGAAGTGGAACCCGGTCACGAGTGTACACATTCACAAGTTCCCACTCACAGTTGGACCCAATGTAAACAACCCAATCTCCATTTGCGCCTGCCCAAGCCTTGCCCTCAAGCGATGGCATCTTAACATCATACGTATCATTATCAAGCGGCATCAACTTGCACAGGGCGAGGCCTCCATCGTGCCGGCGCCAGTCATCAGTGTCACGGTGAAGAAGATAGGGGAGATCAAACCGCTCCTTGACTCTTGGGTCCTTGTAATGATGTTATTAGTTGAGTCGAGAATGGGCTTGAACGAACCTGCCATGCTAGCCGAGGTGATGATGTCGCACCGATCAATGAGTTCCTCCACCACGTCATCTTTTAGATCGAGGCAAGAATAACGGGGTTGTTTCCGGCCTATTCCCTCCATGGAGAAGACGATCGAACAATGGCAGAAGAAAGGGTGAAGGGCTAAAGGAAAATGGAGGAGGCAGAGGAAGAGCGTGCGACAGCAGTTCCAAATCGAGAGGGAAAGGCGAAGAGTTGGTGGACGGTTGCCAATTTGCCACGGTTCACGAAGAGGCGCCGCGGCCTACACGTCCGTTCGGAAATACTCCTACTACTCGCCGTCGTCTCACTAATATGTTGAAACGGGACACAATTTCAACAAAACATGGTGTGTAATTTCTCGCGCAAAATGCGATCTAGCCGCGTTGGCCCGAGGTGCTGCATTAGTTATCGACCTTTATTTTTTTAATGGCGTGCCATTCAGTTTTGAAGCACGACTAACTGGTACTGTACGTAGAGAAAATATAAACTACTCTACCACTACTCCACCTCCAGTACTAGTAGCATAAAAAAGATATATAGGCTGGAGCTTCAGCGCTTTCTTGCCAAGGGCTGCCCACTTGCTTCTCACACTACCACCCTCTATCCAGATCTAAAAAAGACGGCCCCTCTCTCCCTCCTCACCGGTGGTCAAAGATCCACCGGGGAAGAAAAGGACGTGCAGCGTTGACGCACTCGTCGTCGGCGAGCGAGGTCATGCACTAACGACAAGGCCGTCCTCTCAGACCTAGCGCCCGCACGGGATGACCTCCGTCCCCAAGCTCGCTGCCGTAGTGTGTGCGGAGGACGACGACCACGAGCGAAGCCACTTCCCGCCGACCCTCAGGTATGCTACCTCTTTTCGAACCATACCCTTGTTCTATTGCCCCATCTGCCACGTCGTTGCATGTGGATCTTTTTTGCACTCCACCATCTTCCCAATTTGCTATCCTCTGCTCTGCTGGCCACGCAGACGAAAACCATAATTTGCACTATTAAAGGAAACCCTGCTTCATGCAGACTAATCCATGTATGGGTTGAATAAGGAAAGGAAGGGAGACTGTACTGTCCAAGAAAGTAGGCATCGAACCCGCATCTAGGTTGAAAAGGGGAAAATCAGTAGCTAAGGAACCTCCGTTTCGAAGAAAAAAAGTAGCTAAGGAACGAGTCTCGTGTCTCTTGGTTGAAGAAGGGTAGAAAGGCATGACAACACAATAGAGAATGACCAGGTCGATCGGTTTGTTGTCCTCGCATAGGAAAAAGGTGGCTAAAGAGAAAAAAAAATGGGATGTAATCCACATATGCTGCCTGGATATTTGTTGCTCTGGGCAACCATACCTCCCTCACCACCCTGCGTCCGTGGAGGTACATTGTACTGGTGCGCCCACTGTCCGAATGGGCCTCCCATGCTCTTATTGCCACTTTTTTGCTGTTAGTATAACGGTAGCAGTCAAGTCAAGCAATGCTACTGCTAAAGTGAAGCCACATTTAACTAATGCCGCTCTCAGTCTAATGCCACCGATAAATTTAAGCAATGCCATTTAATGTCACTGGATTATTTCAGGGTTAGCTGTTGATTGTGGATGTATTGTTACCTTTACATTTTGTCTAATGCCACTAGTATACCAATGCTGAAACTTGTTACCTTTGCATTTTGTATTGTTAATTCTTATATAAACCTTCCAGTGCTAGAGTTTATTGAAATCTGTTCAGTAAAACCATTGTACTGTACCCTATAATAAACTAACTACTCTACTGTTGCACTAGCCACTGCATTAGTGTATATTTGTAGTATTCGAATGGTGTAGAGTTCACTCAAATTATCCCGGTAAAGCTAGTCACACCTTTGTTAAAATTAATGTTTATTATGTTATCGGAGGAGGTCTGTATGTTTGTCTCTAATGCCTGTCGACTACATACCTGACATCATGATGTAATGTTAAGTCATTTCCTTTTGTACAGTGTCACTGAATTATCAAGGCGGTGATGGCATTTTATTTTAGTAGAACTGCACAAAATTTGCTTAAAAGAAGAGGAAAGGTCAGAAATGGCTCAGTCTTTTAGAAAAAACTATGTATGCCTTCCTGACATCAGCCGCTGTTGCTTTATTTATTCCTTCAAACAGGTTGTTAGAAACAGTCTTGCTACCTTTTCCCATTAAGAAATTGGAATGCTTATATTTGTGAGTCTATGCTTCAACTAGTGCCACTTTTATAGTAATCACACTTTCAATATCTATGCAAACAGGGATGCTCGATTTTAGTGGAGCTGCACAAAAAGTCCAACTGGTTCAACATTAGGAGCATGTTTTTTCCAAACCTTTATATCCAATTGGTGGCACTATGAGCTGTTCATTACGAAGGTACATGGTTTGCTACTATCTTGCTACTCTTTTTGTACTATCATTAGATAGTAATACTAGTGGTTTGCTAGCTGCTTGATATTTGTGTAGACAGAGATGTCTGCCCGTTGCTATTTGGCAAACAAACAAAGTGTCCGCAATTTTGGTTGAAATGCACAAGAGAATAGTATAGTCACTGCATGCAGTGCCATTTGAAAATAAACACAAAGATTGGATAGTCACTTCATGGACTGCAAAAAAGTAGTATTGTACTATTTACTGGCCAACAGTTGATGCTTCATTGCTTTGGTCTGATTATACAATGGGCATCATTTTGCCTAAGTTAAAGTTTGTATTCCGAAAATAGTCTCGCGGTGTGATCGAGAGAAGACCAAATCATATTGAAGTGGATGTTCCTCCATCATGTGTGGTTCATTCTCATGATTCCAGCTATTGGTGAAACCACTTACGTTTGCAAGAGGAATTGTAGACTTCACAAACAAATTTGTCTTTCAGTCTGTACTGAATGTTGTCCAATATAAGCATCCATGTTAGTAGGAAGAACAGATGTTTTTTCTAGATCTTTGCTCTTGGAGCTACATATTTGTATATGATTTGTGAATCATTGAGATGCATTAACATGTTGATCTTATGTATGGGAATCGTACTAGTTAGTTTTAGTTGTGACGCAAGATCCGAAGTGGCTGATCTTTGCTTTTGGATCTACATATTTGTATATGATCTGTGAATCATTGAGATGCATTAACAGTTACTTATTTCTGTTCACTCAGTGTTTACAAGTTACTGATCGATCACTAGCTAGCCTACAAATGCGCTCCTGGCAGTTGTATTTGCAACGCAAGATGCGAAGTGGCAGTTTTTTGAATAAAAATTCCTACCTCTGAAGAAACTGACAAGCTACACTATCGATCCTACACGGATAAAAATGCCTACCTCTGAAGAAACTGACAAGCTACACTATCAATCCTACACAGATAAATAGCGGATCACGCACATACTACCTCCTTTCCGGTTTGCAGGGCTCAATTCAAGAAACGACCTACTCGATCCTACACGAATAAATAGAGGATCACGCACGTACTACCTTCTTTCCAGTTTGCAGGGCTCAATTCAAGAAACGACCTACTCGATCCTACACAAATAAATAGCGGATCACGCACATACTAGTACCTCCTTTCCGGTTTGCATGGCTTAATTCAAACCTCTCACCAACCAAGGTACTCCCTCCGTCCGGGTTATTAGTCCCGTGGGCAAAGCAGCAAGACCAAGGCACGGCAATAATTAACGGCATGCGTGCCCTTGGCTACGACTCGTTGCATGCTGCTTCGCCTACTGCCTGCGAGCGATTTAAGTGGTTGCATGCGTGCCCTCGGCTACGACTCGTTGCATGCTACTTTGCGTACTGCCTGCGAGCAATTCTGAGTGCCTGCATGCAGCCGGCCGTAATTAAGGCAGCTAACAGATGCGAAAAAAGATACGCTTTAATTGTTGTGGGCTTCTTAAATCTGTGGAATCATTATTGACAAGGAGGGAGATGATTCGAGTGCACTTGTTTGACCGCCATGCCGGCGTGCGACCCAGACGGGACGGGACGGCATAGTCATAATTTTAGTTTCCCTGGTTTTCCACGGCAAGCTGGCATGCTAAGCCATTATGCATTGAATTCCGATGACCATCGCGCTACCTTCCCCCTATAAGTACTGTTTCCCGACCTTCTCCGGTGCCACCATGACCCAACACGCCATATCCTCATAAGCCCCCACCGGCCCGACGTTGCTCGCCACGTCCGCCATGCCCCCGCCCACCCGCGGTAGGCAACACCGGAGGCGGTCACCGCCGGAACTAGTGTTCGGTTGTTCACCGGAATGCAGGCGGAGGAGGAGGCATTCTATCTGTCTTTAGATGGCAATGCGCAGATCGAGGAGTTGTTGGAGCGTGACCGCATGGCGGAGGAGCAGGAGTTGTTGGAGTGCGACCGCCAGGCGGAGGATCAGCGTATCGCCGATTTGCGCCGCTAGCGGGACATGGAGCAGCAGCGCACCGACGCTCCGAGTCGCGAGCAGAGCGCCCACAACTGGGCCGACTACATGGAGGCCGGCGCCCGGCAAATAGCCCTGGAGGCTGTCGGGCACGCACGCGTTCGCGACGCTGATTCTTACTACCAGCTCGTCAAGTGGGTTTCCCGCTTGGAAGCCGAAGCTTCGGTGGACCACGCCAGCATGGAAAGGGCCAACACGCGCAAGCAACGCGCCCTATCGCACCTTTGGCAAGTCCGAGGCGAGGCGCAGGACGCCGGTGCCGGCATCTAGCGTGTACCACAGATGGCGGCCGGCATTGTCTAGTTAGCTAAGAGTAAGTTAGTACTTGTCTAGTGGGAGTAGATAGTTAACTTGGCTATGATGGTTGTCAACATGGAAGTTCAATACTCTATATGTGGATCAGACCTGTTACTTTGCTCTGAATGTTGAACTTTCCGTTTGAACGTATGGAATGGGCTGTTATTTTTTTAAATGGGTTGTATTTGTCCTCCACGGGTTTAGAGGCTGACTTGTGGGCCTAGCAAGTTGACGCATACACAATAAGGAGATGATTGTACATGGAGAGGATGACAGTAGGGACCCGCCAAGGTCATGGCAGTACGCCAAGCAAGTGCCTCCTTATTTCAAGCCAATGAAAAAATGGCTCCTCCTAGTGGATTTCTGACATCTGGGTCCCATGCCATTGTCAACGTAGTCAATAAACGAGAGAATTGCACAACAGGAGGCTGACACCAGGGACCCAGCAGCTCGCCCATTGCTTTATTTTTGGGTTAATTTGATAAATGCCTCCGAGAAATGCCACTGCAATTTCCAAACTTTGAAAAATGCCATTTCATGCCATTTCTAGTGGCATTTTTTGAAGTCTGGAGTGGCGTTTTTTGAAGTTTGCAAAAAGATGCAGTGGCATTTTCCAAAGTTTGGAAATTGCAGTGGCATTTTTATGAATCGCCATAATTGGAGTGGCATTTATCTAATTTGTTTTTGAGACGGAAGCAGGGTGTCAACTGGGCTGTGCGGGACACTCTGGCCTGTCTAGACAGCCTTTTCTTTTATGTTTACCACAGACCAGCCCAGTAGTTTTTTTTCTGAAAATGGCTAGCCCAGTTTTTTTGTGATTTGTCAAGTAAGTCGCTTTATCAGGCCTGTTGGGCTGCAAATCTTTGAAGACGAGGAGAGCTTCATTCGGCTCACCGAGAAAATGGCCTATCAGTAATGAGAAATGGGTTTTACATTTTTAAAACACATCAAACTGGCAATTAGTTTCAAATATCTTTTTTTTCATTTCGAGATTTTAAATTGCATTGATTTTTATGCGTGGACAATTTATTGGATTTTATATTGATATACATTTATTTTTAAAATCAGTCTGAATGTGACTCGAAATTTCAGGATTAAAAACAGTTCAGACCGCACCGACATATGCAAAATTTCGTTTAATTTTTTAACCGTGGCCACAATATGGGTTGTAATGCTAACAAAAAGAATATGGTCTCCAAAAAAACCCGTAAGAATTAGCAAATGGGTTGTAAACTATTTGAAATAATGGCAGATGGGCTATATGTTGTTTTCCACAGATTTGAGGCTTTCCACGGATGGCCTGTATACTGTTGGATGTCCAATCAACGGCCGTCGTGCTTCTTCAATCTCTGCTCTTCCTGCTGCAGCCGCTCAAACAAGCGCCAGTGGGACTGCCTGCTCCCTCCTCCACGCGGCCGGCTGTGCTGCCGCGCAGGCCTCACCGCCCCACCATACTCCCATCACGGGCCTAGCCATCCCTCTACTCACCCACAGTCCCACACCTGCTGTTATTCTCCGGTGACGGTAGACGAACCAGTAAACCCTCGTACAGTCGTACTCCCCTCCGCGTGGGAAACAACTGCCGAGTCTTCCCTGCCTCCATGTCATTCCCTTCCTAGGCCTCGCCGTCGTCCATCGACCTGGTGCTCTCGGCGTGGAGTGGTCTACGTGGTCAACGACCGACATGCATCTGAAGTGGACTGTACGTGGAGAGGCTGACAGCTGGTTCCATGGCCACACTCAAGGAAATGCCTCCTTATTATGCACAAAATAATGATTCCTCCACCTGACATCTAGGACCCACCGAAATGGCCTCTATATTTCACGGAAAAAACGTTACCGCCGCTGACAGCTCGGACCCACCAGCTATATCTTCGCACGCAAGGAAGTGCCTCCTTATTACGCCCAAAAAAAAAGAATACTCCCCATACGATGTCCACTAAGTTGAAGGGGCCTACTAAGTTGACGGGGATGAAGGGCTTTGTCAACTTAGTCAATATGCACGATTCTAGCTCGACTGGCCGTACGATGTCCATCCAACGGCCGTAGTGCTTCTTCAACCTCTAGTCTTCTTGCTCCAGCCGCCCAAAGCAGCGCCGGTCGTGTCGCCTGCTCCTGCCTCTCGTGGCCGGTTGTGCTGCCGTGGAGGCCTCACCGCCTCCATACTACTCCCACCGCTGGCCAGGCCATCCCTCCACTCCACTCACCCACACCCCCTGTTATTCTGCGGCGGCGGCAGCGCAGCCGAACCAGTGAACCCTCGTACTCCTCTCTGCGTGGGCATCCACTGTCGCGTCTTCCCCGGCTCCGCGTCGTCCCCTTCCTAGGCCTCGCCATCGTCCGCCGCCATGGTGATCTCGGCGCAGCGTTGTCAATGTGGTCAACGACCGAATTCCATCGGAAGAATACTGTACGTGAAGAGGCTGACAGCTGGGTCCACGGCAGCCGCAAGGAAGTGGCTCCTTATTACGCAGAAAATTATTATTCCTCCACCAAACAGCAGGGACCCACCGAACGGGCCACCAGTATTTCGTGAAAAAAACGTTTGCCCCTGACTGCTGGGACCCACCCGACGGGCCACCGTATTTCACGAAAAAAACATTCCCCCTGCTGTCTGCTCGGACCCACCGGAAGTGCCTCATTATTACGCACAAAAAAATGAATACCCCCCTGCTAGCTGGGACCCACCTTTGTGGGAGGCTGACTTGTGGGCCTACTAAGTTGATGGGGACGGAGGGCTTTGTCAACTTAGTCAATATAAACGATTCTAGCTCCAGTGACCGTACGATGTCCATCCAATGGCCGTAGTGCTTCTTCAACCTCTGGTCTTCTTGCTCCAGCCGCCCAAAGCAGCGCCGGTCGTGCCGCATGCTCCTGCTTCCCGTGGCCGGATGTGCTTCCGCGGAGGCCTCACCGCCCCCTACTATTCCCATCGCTGGCCAGGCCCTGCGGCGACGGCAGCCTCACACTGCAGCCGAACCAGTGAACCCTTGTACTCCTCTCCGCATGGGCTTCCACTGCCGCGTCTTCCCCGGCTCCCCATCATCCCCTTCCTAGGCCTCATCGTCGTCCACCACCCTGGTGCTCTCGGTGCGGCGTGGTCAACGTGGTCAAGGAACGACTTCCATTGGACGTGGACTGTATGTGGAGAGGCTGACAGCTGGGTCCACGGCCGCAGCAAGGAAGTGCCTCCTTATTACACGGAAAATAATTATTCCTCCACCTGACAGCGGGAACCCACCGGACGGGCCACTGTATTTTGCAAAAAAACATTTCCCCCCTGACTGCTGGGACCCACCAGCTGCACCTTCGCATGCAAGGAAGTGCGTTCGGGCAAAAAAATGATTCGCCCCCGTGACTACTGGGACCCACCAGCTACATCTTCGCACGCAAGGAAGTGCGTCCGAAGAAAAAATGATTCACCCCCCTTACTGCTGGGACCCACCAGCTACATCTTCGCACGCAAGGAAGTGCGTCCGGGCAAAAAAATGATTCGCCCCCCGGACTGCTGGGACCCACCAGCTACATCTTCGCAGGCAAGGAAGTGCCTGACAGTCGGGACCCACCTGGTCGAAGCGTACGTAGCGTTGTCATTCTGGTCGCGAACGTGTACGTACATACTGGTCGATGTAGAGGCGCGCACGTGTCGTAGTAGAGGCATGCACGTGTCGTTGTAGAGGCGCGCATGTAGCATGTACACGTACGTATAGCGGCGAGGGTGCAAGAGAGAAATTACGGGCACATACATACATACGGGTAGGGTCTCGAACGCCTACTCACACATACATACATGGCTGGGTCGGAACGGAGAAAAAACATCGTCGTCATGTTCATGGGGTGCCAACCGGCTGGGTCGGAAAGGAATGCGTGGTCGTGTTCATCGGGAGGGCTTGGATGGAACAGGCGATGGAAACGAGGCCTGGCGTACCGCACAACGGAGGAAACGGCCTTGTGTTCGACCGGCCACGTTCAGAACGGGGTCCTATTGATCGGGAGGGGTGTGGCGTACCGCAAAACGGAGGAAACGGACCTCCTATGGTCGAAACGGGGGTCCTGTTGATCCGGAGGGGTGTGGCGTAGCACAAAACGGAGGAAACGGACCTCCTACGGTCGAAACAGGGGTCCTGTTGATCGGGAGGAGTGTGGCATACCACAAAACGGACGAAACGGACTTGTGTTGGAGCACTACGATCGAAACGGGGGTCCTCTTCATCGGGAGGGGGTGTGGTGTACCACAAAACGGGACTCCACGGGATACTGTTCATCTCCACCGTCGACCTCCTCCAGCCTCCATGGGCTACTGTCGACCTCCTCCAGCCTCCACGGGCTCCTGTTTATCCAGCCTCCACCGCGCGCTACTCCACCGGCTACTGTTCAACCACCCCTCCACCGTCTACTGTTCATCCAGCCCTCCACCGTCTACTGTTCATCCAGCCCTCCACGCCACGGGGTCCTGTTCAACCACCCCTCCACCGTCTACTGTTCATCCAGCCCTCCACACCTTGGGGTCCTGTTCATCCATAGGCAATGCCACTGCTCACTATTC